>NW_027257455.1:0-20327 GCF_029215685.1 Pituophis catenifer annectens | reverse complement strand
AACTTGTATTTCAGTGATGCTGCAGAGTGCAGACCTATCTCAAACAGTAGATGATAATTAGCACCCTAGACTAGTAAAGGTTATACATTAATATAAGGAAAAATACCTTATTGCCATATAGAACAGCAATATAGTTTGAAAATTTGAGCGAGGGAATATTTAGAAGTGTTTAGAAATAAAGTTGCAAGGTATAGTGATCATGAGGTTAATAAACATATTGAAGCTGCCTTCTACTGGCCTAATAGACACATTGTGCCAAGTTATTGTTTCTTTAACAATGGCTTATTGAATGCAATATAATTCAGTGGATTTGCATCAGAGGGTCAGCTATAAACCATGGTTTAAAATTATGGTGAGGGAATTCTTACAGTGCAATAAGTCAGAATGACCCAGCTCACATTTTTGGCTTGCACAATGTGCGAACCCAATCAGTGAGTTAAATCTGTGGTTTATCTCGCACTGGTGGCTGTGTGGATGTCCCAGAATTTGCTTTAGATTATGATGTTAGAACTGAATATGGAATTTTCTCCAGATCAAAGTGAACATGAATGGCCTTGGCTTCACATAGGCTGCAAAAAGCGCTCTCTCTCTCTCTCTCTCTCTCTCTTTGTTTGTGTAAGTTTGTGTTTGGTGGGTGTGCATGCACATGTCTTCATGTGAGCGTTGACTTCTTCTGACTGCCTGGATAACTGCAGTTTTCTTGGCAAGATTTCAGAACTGGTTTGCCACTGCTTTCTTTCTGGCCTGGTGCATTAACGCTGCACCATATTGCAGTGGTGAAATTCAAAAATTTTCCCTACCGGTTCTGTGGGTGTGTCTTGGTGGGCATGGCTTGGTCATGTGACTGGGTGGGCATGGCTTGGTGGTCATGTGACAAGGGAAAATGAACTATCACACAAAAATAACACAAAAGCTACACAACTGACTCATACACAATGCAAAAGCAGCTGGACTTCACACAAAACGGCCCCTGCAACAAGCAGGAACCTCACAGGGTCACAGAGAGTTCAAAAATAAACTATCACACTTTACACAAAAATACTGGTTCGGGCAATAGGTAGTAAAAAAATGCTTTAAAAAGTAAAAGAAAAGTTCCGATGATCGTGCGGCACAGCTGATTGTCGGAACCTTTTTTTTTTACTTTTTTTAAAAAAAAAATTTACTACCTATTCGCACGAAGCGGTAGTAAAAAAATGCTATAAAAAAAAGTAAAAAAAAAAAAGGTCCGACGATCAGCTGTGCCCCGCGATCGTGTGAACTTTTTTTTTTACTTTTTAAAGCATTTTTTTACTACCAGTTCGGGCGAACCAGTAGCATTTTTACTACCGGTTCGGGCGAACCGGCCCAAACCGATAGCATTTCACCCCTACCATATTGGCTTTCTATGTCAATGAACATTTCATCACGATTGTTATCTTGTGTTATACTAGGTTTAAAAAAACACACACACAATAAAATAAATGCATCGCGGAATATCTTAGGACTATGATAACTGCTGAAACTCTTTTACCTAGAAGCTAACATAATTGTAACTGACATTCCTGAATATTGTACTAACCAAGGACTGCGAAGAAGTTAGAAAACCTCTGGTTATGACATTAGCAGGCACCAATCTCCTTTTCCTAAAGCATCAAATCAACCCCCGAGGGGCAGGCATTGGGGAACAGCTGTTCTCCAAACCGAAAAGCAGCAGAAAATAGTCTATTAAATTACATGTAGATTTAATGCCGAGAACACAAGCAACAATTTCCCCCAGCCTGGCAGCATGTGTTTCCAGCTGTCTTGAGCTATACGGCATTTCCTCGTGTCTCTGATTTTCTAACCACTTTGATTTCACTCGCACAGACTTGAAGAGTGGAGATCACATGTGGTGACCTCGGACAACAGCAGCTTTCATCACCTTAAAGCTGACAGAAGCCCTCCAGTTGGTCAAGTACCTCTGCCTGACGTAGAAAGGCAGCAAAAGGAAGCTGGTTTTGAAATGTGTAACGGCCAGGAAAACATTGGGAAGTAGACGGAATATGTAGCTGAAAGATGACAGAATCAGATGTTGCTAATGAGCTTCTGCAGAAGAGATCTGCAGAGCAGAATATTTCCCATAAAAATAGTAGCAAGAGCATGTAGACCAGAGGTCCTCAAACTTTTTAAACAGGAGGCCAATTCACCGTCCCTCAGACTGTTGGGGGGCCTGGACCAGCTGGGTGGGCGTGGCTAGGTGGGCATGTGACTGGGCATGGCTAGGTAGTCATGTGACTAGGTAAGCATGGCCAATTTAGCAGTCCATTAAACAATACACACAAATTAAACTTTAATTTGTTATGCTCCAGGGGGTGGAAAGCAGGTTAGTGAAGGGATGTGGCTGCCTTGGGTGTGTGTGTGTGAAGGACTTTTGTTTGTGTGTATCTCCCTCCCTCCCTCTTTGGAGGCTGGGGTGGGTAACATCATCAGTGTACACATCATCATCATCATCATCATCATCATCATCATCACACTGATGATGTTACCTAGTTTGGGTAACAAAACATCTGCAAGAAAACCAAGCTCAGAGACCACCAAGGCCCCCTCATTTCAAACCTGAGCTACAAATATTCTCCTTTATTGATACCCAGCATGCCTTATCACCGGTCTGGTTGGATAGAGCTCTTGAGAATGTCAGTCAACTAAGTTTTGGTGGCCATGTGTTCCCATGTCTGAGATAAAATGGTTGTAAAGATCACAGTTTATAAATAGACATATACGAAAAACTGCAGAGTCCTAGAAACACCACACGATTTAAAAAAAAACAAAAACCCAGTGTTTTAGTTCAGATCAGAGCTTAGCACAGTTTTGCTAAAACAAAAGTGACATCTGGTGTTTAACCAATTAAAACCTGTACAAATACCTCAGCATTCTGTTTTTACTACTCTGGATTATGTTCAGTACTAGCCTACCTATATCTGCTTGGGATTGAACACTAAAACATCATAAATATGCAGAGGCAGGCTGCAAATTCCATTGGAAGCTAGAGGGGGTTTAAATTCCTTTTAAAACAAATGTATGCTAACTTTATTTCCAAATCAAAATTTGCCAACAACTACTTAACATTGACTAGCTGCTATAAATAACATTTAAATCAAGCAAGAGAGCAAATTCTTGCTTGTTATTTAGAAGCATTTGGGGCAATAAAATAGGCTTAACACATATGGAAGCCTTGCCAGGTGTAAGGCAGGTGAGAGGTGGATTGCACGCCCTTACATATCATCTCCTGAAGATGGATGGTTAATCAGCAATTGGCGAGAGTGATTTTAAGCTAAAAACTGGAAAGGCTTCCGTAGCTACTTAGAACTCGATTTTTGAGAGTGATTTGGATTAAAACAACAACTACTGTGTATTGAGAAAATCCCAAATGCTACCTCCGAGGTATTTCTCATTACAACTTGAAAATATTAGCAAACTGCAAAATATCAGAAGTTAGAGTAGAGTAGAATAGAGTATAGTACAGTACAGTACAGTAGAGTAGAGTAGAATATTTCATTTGGCCAAGTGTGATTAGACACACAAGGAATTTGTGTCCAGTGCGGAAGCACTCAGTGTACATGCAAAATAGCTCTGAAATAGTATTGCTAAATAGCATGTTTACAATTTATGAAATTAATTTCCTACTTGCTATGGTGAGAGCAAGATCTATATGCCTTTACTGGAACCACTCGGCTTCTAAAGGCTCCCCAACATACTGGACTGTTCTACATGTATTTGTATGGATCCTGGTTGTGGGTGCAATAATTAACAACTAAAAGCCTCACACAACCAGGAACTATATAAATACAAGCTGTAGAACAGCCCAGTGCACATATTCCGGTGAGAGAGAAAGACATTCCCTGATTATGGGATCCAGAACAAGCCCATAATAATTTCAATTTATCACGTAAAGCAGTAGGTAATTATTGTAAATTCTTGTAAAAGGTTGGGATCCCTTCCAATGTATGCATTTTTGCATACATTTACATTTTGCATAATGTCAAGCGGCGGGGAAATCGGGAGATTCAGGCAGCTCAAATGAATATAAAGGTTTATTCCAAGCTTAAACTCTCTACAAAAATCTGAGCTACTAACGACCAAGGGAAATGAGCAGGAATTAAGGTATTCAAGGCGGGCTGGACTTAGATCTCTTGTGGGCGTGAAGGGACTCATGACTTATGACATGTTTGACCCCTCCCTCGGACTCTGCTTGGTCATCTCCTACATATATGGTTTAATGGGATGTCTGGAAGGGAGAAAATTATAACAAAATTCCTAAAACATTCTGCTGGGAGTAATATAGAGTTACATAACTTAGTTTGCATGACTTGGGCGCTTGCAAAAAAAAAAAAGAAAGAAAGAAAGTTTCGAGTTACTTTGGCTCCATCATTCATTCCTCCAGGAGCTTTTCTTTTTGTTTGGTATCTAATCACATTGCTTTGCAAAATACAGGCAGAGGAAAAGAAAGTAAACAACAGTAATTGTTGCAGCCTAGCAATTACAACATTTTTCTAAGTAGGTCTTCCAAGTTTCATCTTTCTTTCCAATTTGCATACAAATGGCTGCCTGGGGGCACAACTCAGCCTCTTAATAACAGTCGCAAAGGCAGGAGACCGGACTCCCCCGTGAACGGGGCTACAAGCAGCCTGTTCAAAATGGAAGCGTAGCCTCGGCATCGGATGGCTGACTCTGAGCCAACGCTGGAGTGTCAGTTTTCCTCAATCTGATGATCTTCAGATGTGTTGGAGAAGGCAACTCTTATAATTCCCAGACTGCGTGCTGTAGGTATAAGCGTATCAAGTATGAACTTCAGCTGGCACCTGTATTCAATAGATTGCGATGAACTTTCTGACTAACGCAGACCACCAACCACTTTGGCGAGATAATGGATGTGTTTTCTGTGTTCGCAGAATGAGGAAGCGTTGGAGAATGCATCTCTTGGCGATCCTTCGATCTATTCTCCATTACTCACCACCACAGCAACACTACAACTTCCTTCCTTTATGGGAGCTGCAAGGCTTAAAAAAACGCACCTCCCCTCTTTTGTCAGCATCTCTAGAGAGATTTGCAAAAAAAAATTCAGTGTGCTGCAAGAACTGTTCCTCCTCCTTCTTCTTCTTCTTCTTCTTCTTCTTCTTCTTCTTCTTCTTCTTCTTCTTCTTCTTCTTCTTCTTCTTCTTCTTCTTCTTCTTCTTCTTCTTCTCCTTCTCCTTCTCCTTCTCCTTCTCCTTCTCCTTCTCCTTCTCCTTCTCCTTCTCCTTCTCCTTCTCCTTCTCCTTCTCCTTCTTCTTCTTCTTCTTCTTCTTCTTCTTCTAATTCCGCTGGAACTGCACAATCAGGGGATTAATTCTGTTGCTGTTTCCCAGGGAAAAAAAATGCTTGCAGCTGGACTGGGCTGACCCCCATTAGTGAGAGCTTCAGAGCTGGGTTATATCTGCTGAGTCTGCCCCAAAGCCCTAATCCTAATTATGCACCAACCCTAATTACACACACCACATTACTTCCCACGCTGTACAGGAAATCATCTGATTTTAGGGGAAGTGGACTCTCTCTCTCTCCCTCTCTATCTATCTATCTATCTATCTATCTATCTATCTATCTATCTATCTATCTATATACACACACACACACACCCACCATATTTTTCGGAGTATAAGACGCACCTTTTCCCCCCCCTAAAAGGGGGTGAAAATTTTGGTGCGGCTTATACACCGAATGTAGCCCCGCCCACCCACTGGCCTCCACCCTTTGGCCTCTGCCTCACAGCAGTTACCTCCTTGCAAGCAAACAGCAAGAAAAAACAGCTCCTTTCAGCTTCAGCACAGCCTAATTAGCACAAGTTGATTGGATTGGCCTCCTGACTCTCAGCTGTTTTGCTCTCAGCTGTTTTGCTTGGGCCTCTGTTGCTTGCTGCAAGGAGGTAAATTGCTGGAGCAGATTTTTTTTTTCCCTTGTGCTAATCAAGTTACGCTGAAAATGAAAATGAAAGTAAAGCAGGCTGTTTGCTGTTTGCTGCAAGGAGGCAAAATTGCTGGGAGGCAGATTTCTTTTTCTTCTTTTCCTCACCAAAAAAGGTAGATGCATCTTATACTCTGAAAAATACAGTATATTTTTTCCCTAATAAATTTTCCCCAGTGTATCCTTATTTTTTGGTAAGCATTTAAAATGTCGTCCTGATTCTCCTCTGCTATACTGTCCTTGTCCTGTTCAACAAAGTGCAGGGCCTTTCCTCCTGGTCACCACGAATGCCTCCAACTCTTTTATTCTTTCCCCGTCACCCCTCTTTCTAGTGCGCAAGCCCTTTGATTATTCACACAGACTTCTTAAAGGGTTTTCTGGACTGTTCAAAGCTGATGAAGGCATTCAAGTGATGAAGAGGGACCAGAGTTTCCAGCTGGAGGTTCTTCAGAATGAACCTATGTCTGACTGATAACAGCAGGTTTTTACATCAACATGGCCATTATAGGCAGGGGTGAAATGCTCCCGGTTTGGACCGGATCACCCGATCCGGTAGTGATGGTGGCGGGTGGTTCCGAGAACCAGTAGCAAAAATCCCTGCGGCTCCCACCACCACCACCATGCCCAGCTGAGCCGCACGATCATCAGAGGCTTTTTTTTTTTACTTTTAAAAGCATTTTTTCTACAACCTCTTCCGCTGAAAAAATGCTTTTAAAAGTAAAAAAAAAAAAAAAAAGCCTCTGATGATCGCACGGCTCAGCTGGGATCGTCAGAGGCTTTTCAAAGCATTTTTTTTCTGCAGCCTCTTTTATACACTCTCATACAAGCATTCTAAGTTAGGTATTTTGTGCTGTCTTAAACTTGCACCTTTAAAAACTTACTTTCTATAATCTTCCTGATTATTCTTATATTACTTACATTTTTTTCCTGACCCTGTTTGATATCAGAGGGTGTTAAAGAGGTATGAAAACATGAATTAAATTCAGTGTTATTAGGAATGAATCAATTTCCAGCATATTTATTCACTTTTGAGTCATGCTTGCAACTTTTCATTGTGTTTCCCCCTCTGATTTCTTAGTCTATCATTCTTTAGCTATATTACAATAAAAGACATACAGGTTTAGCTGGTTATGTTGTATAGAATTTTAAATACATTTCAGCTTATGATGTAAATGATTGAAGATGATATATATTCTAAAGAGTTCATATTTTATGATTAAATATCTCATAATTAAAAATAGGGATCAAGGAAAGGAAGGTTAGATTTGGGCTAGTTTTGTTTTGGATTCAACTTGTTTTTGGAATTTGGAGCAATTCTGTTCACTAAACTTTTCATAAAGGCTAATAACAGATAATAACCAGATCTGGAGCCTGGTTATGTAAGGTGATCACAGCACCCTGAATTCTACCTGGAAAATGAATGCAACATCTAAAATAACAATATTACCTCATTATATCAGGATACTTCCATGTTTGTCTGGTGGATTCTGCATTAGTTAGATTCTGGATATTGTTTACGTAAGACTGCATGTTCCAGTAGTTGAAACAGGAGGTAAATGAGGCATGAGTGACGGTGAGCAGGCCATCCCAATCCAGGAAAGGCCACAGGGACACAGAAGATGCAGCCAAATAAAATCTATCCTAACCGCAATTACTATCTGCTCCTTGAAGCAGGAGCTGTGATTCTAGGAGAGTTCCCAAATTGTGAGCTACCTTTGAGCAGGAGAATACAACCCCAATTCAAAGTCAAAGATGGAATTTTCCTGGAATCATTTGGGTTGCGGCTACGAACCCAAAACCACTGAGATTGTATAGGTTCTCCTGCTTGAGCAGGGAGCTGGACTAGAAGATCTCCAAGGTCCCTTCCAGATTCTATTCTATTCTATTCTATTCTATTCTATTCTATTCTATTCTATTCTCTTCTCTTCTCTTCTCTTCTCTTCTCTTCTCTTCTCTTCTCTTCTCTTCTCTTCTCTTCTCTTCTCTACTCTACTCTACTCTACTCTACTCTACTCTCTGTCTAAAATCCGTTCCTCCCCATCCTGACCCTGAGAGCCTCCAGGTATTGGGTTTAAGGACATTATCAATACCTAAGCTCAGCTATTCTTAAATCTCAGATTTTATGGAAGAAAGCAGAATCATCGGTTGATCTAGAATTCAGGAAACTAAACTGCTCGTTGGTAGTATTTCCGAAAGGTTACACGAAGTAGCCATTGTATCGCTAATCAAACTTTCCACATGCGGCCTCACCCCCTGCGTTTCTCCCAAATCAGTAAAGTTAAATTTTCTATCTTGTTTCGTTTTTGTATACTGCCTTGAAAGGGCTTTGCTTATTTGGAACACCAAGTTACCAAAAAAAAAAAAAAAAAAAAATGAGTGCAGGATTTGTTTTCTTCCAATAATGTTTTCAAGCATTTCGCATTTTGAAAAGGGTAGAAGTGTAAGGGAATCGAATTTGAAAGCCTGTCTGACTGGCATTTTGCCTAACAGAAAACAGGCAGGTATTATTCAGAAATTGCTTCCAGTATTTTGTGGAGTTTTCCAATTAACGAATTAAAAAAAAAAGGACAACAGTTACTGAATAGAATTTTAAAAGGTGATATTCATGCAAAATATGTTTTTTTCTGCAGCCTGAGAAAGCAAAGAGCCTTTTTTCTTTTGTGGGAAAACAGCTGGAGATGTTTTGCCAGAAAGAAAGAAATATTCTGCGAGGTGCTGTGACATGCCAATTCTATGACATAAATCACCCAGAGCTGATTAAATATTTGTATGGAAAAAAATTTTTTTTGGGGTGGCAGAGGCTTAAAGATGATTATAAAATCAGTGAAATCAAGAGGCAAAAATAAAAGGAGGCCAAGTGATGATATTAGAAGTGGAGAGTCACTCCTAATATAAGGAGAATAATGGTTTTGAAGGGAATTGTTTTGGTGAGGGAACTGAGAAAAGGCATGCCAAAGATTTGAGTCTGAGTTCTTGACAACAACAATAAGAGATACCCAATATCTGTTTTGTAGAAGGTTTAGTTTTAAAATCCAACCAACTAAATCTGGAAAATATCCAAAGGTACACCCATACTCTTTATAGCTGTAGAATAGTTGGCAAAATTGACAACTCTTAAGACTTGCGGGCTGAGGAATTCTGGGAGTTGAAGTCCACAAGTCCTAAATTTCGAGTTTGGAGACCCCTGATATAGAACACACCGAGACCTCTCCATGACCGAGACCCACTGCTTTTTTTTTGTATCAGTGTGGCTGCAAAGAGCACAGCTCAAATTTCTTATTGAATGTTTGTGGCAGAAGCCTCGGAAGGGTGGATTGAATTACTGCATCCTTTGGCTACCCTAATCATGCCTTTTATGCCAGCACCACCCACATATTTTAGTCTACTGTCTGCCTGTGAAACTTAGAAGAGAATGGTGGTTTGGGATGCTGTCCATTGAAGGAATTCTTGAATTCATTATCATGGTTTATGGTGGTACAGAAGTGGATTTACTCCAATATAATAATAGTTTCTTTTCTCTAATCCACAGACTGATTCACTTAAAGGTTCTCCCCATTACAGTGTTTCCCTGAAAATAAGACCCTGTCTTATATTTTTTTTGAACCCTGAAATAAGTGCTGCACTTTTTGAGACCTGCTGGACTAGTAAAGGTCTTCAGAGCTTATTGTTTTCAACAAAAAGGGTAGATTATCTTTCCACAAAAATATGCAGAAAAAAGTTCACAAAAGATGAAATACAAGTAGAAGGTAATCCAGTTAAATCAGTATTTTATACTATTTTGTTGTAGCAGTATAAAAGCCTCAGGAATCTAGAATCTAATAATAATCTAATCTAATAATAGTAGATAAACAGTGACAAAATAAAACTATAACCTGCCATGAAAAATTACCAGTTGTAATCTAATATATATTCGTACTAAACAAAACCTCAATCAACAGGCCTTAAGAAAAACCACCAACACAACAAAACAAAGATCTTGCAAATCTGTCAGATGCTTAAAGAGAGAAATGTTTTTGTCTCAATGGGAAATTATGATGTAAATAGAGTTATTCTATTATTAGTGTCTTTGCCTCCTGTAATGGGTCTAAAAGGAAGAGAGCTCTTTTGAATAACACAAGAACTGATCCAGGGTAGTGGCCCTCAATCTTTCAGGCACCAGGGATTGGTTCCATGGAGAGAGATTTTTCCGTGGACCAGAGGGGTGATGGTTTCGTGTGCTGCCTGCATCCCGTGGCTGAAGCTTTGTTTGTTTGCACGGCCCAGTTTTTGTGCCAGTCCACGGATTGGGGGTTGGGGACCCCTGATCCAGGCAGAAACAGTCTTTTGATATAGTACATAGCTTTCATGTCATAAAGAGATCTAAAGTTTAAACCAATACCTTTAATTGTGCCAGAAGAAATTGGCTGGCTGGTCAGTTATCCCAACCTCTATTGTTGGGATGGAGCTACCTTATGCTTTCCAGAAATAAGCAATATCACTTTCCATTCTCTGAAATCTCTGCCCTTTCAAGGACTGCCTTATGTAGACTACATTCGAGGTCTCCATTTCAAAGACTATGAAAGTATGAATTAGCATGGAAGCACTATCTCTTTATAGTCTGCGTAGCAATCAGTGGTGGATTGCTACCGGTTCGCCCCGGATCGGGCGAACCGGTGGCAGCGGCGGCAGGACTCAGGAGGCTCCGTCCACCCGCCTGGACACTTCTGCCCATGCGCAGAAGCGTGTGTGAGCGCATGTACGCGCATGAGCAAATTGGTAGCAACGGGATTTGGAACCCACCCCTGGTAGCAATACTTTTTTTGTTGTTTCATAATTTTCCTAAGAAGGAGAGAAACTCCTTTATTATTACTATTATTATCTGAAATGTGCCTATTAATTTGAATGTAACAGGGTTATTTATACCAGTCAAAGATCTTGGCCCAATGTAATTAAAAAGCTGGTTAAGCAATATTGAGCCAAAGGAACAGACGATGTTCAGGATGCTGCACTGGTGATAGTTAAGTCTGTTATAGTTAAGCTACAGTATTTTTTAAAGTTGATTTCATATATTTAGGAACATAACAAATCCGTAAGACATACTGAATTCATTCTTGATTTGTTTGCCGCCTTATGAATTCTGTGTGCTGTTGTCAGCCATACCTCTGAATATCCATTTCCAAAATTTCAACATCGTTTGTTACCCGGAAGATTTCCCATGCGTACCAATGATGAAAATGGCATTATAAACCATCATAGGCCAACTGTATGACAGCTACGGTTAGCGTCTAGTATCTTTTTAAAAAAAGTTAAACTGCTAATTTCTTAGGAACAGTTTATCTTTTTTCCAGTTCTATGATTTTAATATTTTGTGATATGTTAGATGAAAGAAAAAATAGCTAGAGCCTTATGTTCAACCAAGAAATCCTCTGTTTATGTTATGTAAAAAACTGGTCATCACGTAGTGATGCAAACTATTCTACCTCATCTCTCCATCTCTCCATCTTTAACATGTGAATGCTAGCATTGACCTACCATACAGAGCTAATGCCATGCTTTTGTTCATGGTGTGTGCCTTCAAGTCAGTATTGACTTCTGAGAGTGACTGCCTGCACCAGTCCCTGCCATTTTCCTATTAACCAATTAGCCATCAACTGATCAACCTCTCATATATTAATTTTTACTCTGAGATCACTCAGCTATTTTTGGATTCAGAAACAAGCAGTGACAACCTAGGACGTATGAGGGGATACTTCTAGAAGATTTTTTTTTTTTTTGTCTAACGCACTATGGCTTTTTAAAACTGATTAATACCCTTTAATTGAAAAGGAGAGTGTAAAACAGAAAGAAAAGGGGGGAAAAAACCATGAAGAGGTCAAGACTTTGTCCCAAATCTATTTTGAGGCAGATGTCTTCCTTGGGAGTGTTTCTTGGCTGTTAGTTCTCAAGTTGAAGAGCAGTGATTTATGTCAACCACAGAGTGATTTTTTTCAGGCTGTTGGTGGCCTGGTCAATCATTATTCATTATGATGAATAATGCCCAAGAGGACGTTAGTAAAAATAAATGTCCTTATTGGTGCCAGTCAGAATTAGATATCGCAGACATTTAAGCTGTTTATCACTCTATATTTTTTTTTCCTCCTATTTTCTCCAGGATATTAAACAGCAGCCTGGAATTATATCTTAAACGTCAAATGTAACTTTAAGAAAACAAATGGGGTTTTTCCTCACCCTATTGCTAAATGAAAGCTTGGAAGAGACCTATGTGTCACCAACTCCTATGAAATTTACGCTCTTGCTGTCCAGTTTGAGAGCTGTTTATTACTATCCGATGGTTGCACGGATTTCTTTGTACTCGTTCCCAGAGTGAAAGCCTATGGTAAACCAGGTTCTCAGGAGACCCGATCATGGATTTTAATGAATTCTACGAGATTGAAGTTAGTATATTTATCGGATGGGGTTTGGTAGCATTTCCACTCCATTCAAGCCCTCCCCGCTGGATGGAGGCATCTTCTGGGTTTAAGCAGAAATTGCAGCAAAGCCCCAAAGGACAATCCATCATAACCCTGGCAAGTGGGAAGGTTCTTCTTGCCAGAAAAAAAAAAAAAATTCCAAACCCCATCCGATAAATATGCTACTTGGCTGACCTACATGGCTCTATGGCCTAATAAAATCCATGCAAATTTGAGCAATGCTGGAACCAAAGCATCTCCCGGGAGAGCAATGCTGCAGGCTGTGTGTGGCACTGCAGTGCTCTGTCCCCAAAAGGTAGCTGGAGCTATGCGTTCTTACGCAAGATCCCACACCCTCCTGGCTTCTCTCTGAAGGCCATTATGAGGCTGAGTTGTTATGTTAGCTACAGTTATGTGCCAAAGTTTATAGTAGTGGGTAAATCTAGATCCAAGGCTAAGTTTTCTCTGGACCCCTAAGTGTTCAGAAATTCTTCATGGCATAAAGGCAATTGCAATAGATTTCTGCAAATCTGAACACACTGTCCGTATATGCGCAATAGTTTACAGCAGGGACCTCCAGATTTGGCAACTTTAAGACTGGGGAATTTAAGACATGCTGGCGGGAGAATTCTGGGTGTTGAAGTCCACAAGTTTTCAAGTTGCCACATTTGGAGACCTCCAGTTTACAGATTAAAAATAAGAAAACTGACTAAGATAGAAGCCAAAGTTTGACCAGCCATTCAGTCAGTGCTTCATAACTTCATATTTGATAATGGTTAAGACCGCTAGAAACCAGGAGGCTGTGAGTTCTAGTCCCGCCTTAGCTATGAAAGGCAGCTGGGTGATCTTGGGCCAGTCACTCTCTTTCAACTCAGTACTTGTTCCAAAGTATTCCAGGTATACTTTTACAATGACCTTTGGGATGGGATTAAAAATAAGTTTTATTTTATGAACTCTCCCATGCAGATCACTGTTTTATAAACCATCATGTATTGTGAACCACTACTTCAGTGTCAATGAAACTTGTCAGCTGATCATTTGTGTTGATCTGAGGGTTCTATTTTGCAGAATTTATCAGTTTTCAGGTGGTTTTTGCAGAGATATTATATATATATATATATATAGCAACTATATACATTAAATGCCTTCATTACTTTACATTCCTGGTCAATCAATCAAAACTTTACTATATTTTCAGTGGGCTGGCTGTGTCCCAGCTTGGTAGATGATCATTTGTGCAGGCATCGTAACCACATATGTTACGTGTCAGGTTGTGTATATGATTCCTGATTGACTAGGATCTCATGTCTCTCATTAACAAAAATTATACTAGCAATTATGTTTTAAATGGCTTTTTGAAATATTGTAAAATGGAGCAAGACTGCTCCTTTCAAACCTTAACAATATCCATATTAAAAATGGAGCTTGTGAAAATTGAATGCGATACAACTGTGGCTTAGTTATGTCAAATATTATATATATATATTTTTCTCATTGTTTAAAAGAATACAAAACATTAGAATCAAGTATATATAATCAAATGCAGAGCACTGTCATTTCATTCTATATGATGATGTCATTTGCTCTTCTATTATTTTCTCATAGGATTGCATTTTTCTGTAATTTATGAGGGTTGAAGTAAACACCCACTTTGTATAATGGAGAAAGACAAGGGTATGTAGAATATATATTATTAGGACATCAAAGGTTTATAATAATTACTGAAAGAGATGTGCATTTTAGACATTCTTCTTTTAGCAGCAAGCACTGATGATTCTTTTCAATTTCAGACATTCTAAGTTAGAAAAGATTGGCTAAGGTCTGCTATTTATTTTGTGCAGTACCTAAGTGTATGTGATAAAGGTTCCTCTCAGGAACCTTTTTATACATTAATGGTTCAACTATGCATTTTTATGTGGGTGCGAAATCCAAAATGCACAACTTTGTTATGGATAAATACCATCCTGTTCTGTATTCCTACAATTTGCTTTATACCAGTCTAACTGAAAACAGAAACCTCCCACATGTTTCCAGCTTTAGGGATCTGTCACTTTAATCATGAGAAAACCCAGGCCTGTTGATAGCAATGATGTCACACTTTCAGCCTCTGTTCATTTAAAGCACACGGTTGAAGCAGACAAATTGGTTTTGGTATATTGCTCTGGATGCCTTAACAAGACATTCAACAGGACCTTCGCCCAGGATATTGGCTAGACTAGCTTACAATATTAGAAAATAAACATTCATTTGAAAATACAAGAAATGGTCAGGTTGAGTTCCCTTTCAAGGGCTGATTTTTTAAAGAGGAAGCCCAATGGATATGTTATAATTCAGATGTTGAGTGAAGGGAAATAAAGGTTGACGTTGGTAGCACTTTTGGTAGACCTGTTTGTACACAGAGCCTTCTGAGTTGTGGGATCTTCCATTGGCCTTATAGGAATCTCTGGGCAGCTGTGTGGACAAGACTTGGAACAGGGGTGTTCAACCTTGGCACCTTTAAGAGTTGTGGACTTCAACTCCCAGAATTCCCCATAATGGCTGAGGAATTCTGGGAGTTGAAGTCCACAACTCTTAAAGTTGCCATGGTTGGACACCCCCAACTTAGAGGAAATAAGCAAGTGAATGATTCTTAGGGAGAGTAGAAATATATTTGGTCCATCCAGCAATAAGAGAGGAAACAGGTTTGTTTTGAAATCTATACTTCCAGGACCGTGGGAACCTCTCAGATAGGGCAGCACTGCTAATGACATATTAACATCACTTCAACTTGTTATCCTCATGATATATTAAAGTTATAGTTTCCAGGATTTCCAGCAAAAACGGGCAGTGGGAATGCTGGAATCAGTAATCCCAACTCCTTGGCAGAGAATCAAATTGTAGCTGCATTAATACAACCCACCTCCAACCACTTACTTCCAAAAACTTGCCAAGAAAACTGCAGGAATATGTCCAGGTGGTGGCCAGGAGTCAACAGTGACTCAAAAGCATTTAAATAGGAGATTCTAGCTAAGATCTTATTCATAGGGTGGACTTTAAGGAGGAGTTTGAGAGACAGAAAGCTGAAGCAGCTGAAGTTTAACAGAGCAGGCATGAGGAATTAGGAAAGGACACACCTAGACAAGGGAGTGAGTCTTTGTATATATGTATAGGTCAAGGAAAGCTCTGAGTGTAAAAGTTATGTAAGGTATTTTTAGATTTAAATAAAGACACGGACAAGGAGGCTGTGTAGTGATAATGGCATCTCGTATGATAATAATGAGATTCTGGATAATTCTCATTTGGAAACCTCATTCAATTGCCTCATTCTGAACAATGAAGCAACTGAATGATTTGGGTTGTAGAATAGAAATAAAATAAACTTTGATGATTAAATAGTCTACAAGTAATTGCAGTAGTGAAGATACCGGATAGATCTTGATTATCTATCAAGAAAATAAAACTTAAAAAAAAAATCTGGTTTTACTGAGATACATATCTACCCTATGGATACTCCGTTGACCAAAGAAAAGAAGTCCGATCCTCCGAAAGGGCGGCCTTTATTTCTATTAATTATTAATCCCAGTGGAACCATGAACACCAGAGTAGGAATCACATGACACCCTCTATAGTGGGATACATTTAATGCCCCTGGAGATGAAACCTAGGGTGTCTTTGTCCAGAGAGATGAAGAGAGGCTATTCAAGAATGTGGCTGCCTTAGTGGAAAGCGATGTTCATTATCTGAGCAGAAAAAAGTAAGTTAAGGGGCTTGTCGCTCCATTGCTTTTCTACACTGTCCTTATTTCAGGAATAAGGTTGAGATTATACATATGTGTACGTACACACACACACACACACACACACACACACACACACACACACACACGGACAATATGTTTTGGAACACCAAAAGGGGAGAGTCTTAAGATAGGATTCAGGGTAGGAGCTGAGAGAGCAGAGACAATATTAAGCCCAAATCCTTTTCCAGGAATAATATTGGAATACCAATATTGTACAGACGTTTGTTTGTAACTATGGAGTCCCTGAAATGTTAATAGAGTGGTAGACTAAGAGGTACAGTTTGGGTTAGGTTTGGGAGATGGAATAGAGTGGGGAGCCAGGGGTGGGATGCAGCTGAGAAGCATCACTCTTATCTCTTACTTCACACTCTTTATCAATTGTACATTATTCAATTCTCTTCTCACACTTGTAACCTCATATTACCCCAAAATCAACTAGATTTCAGTGAATTAAAATGAAATTATAAATTGACAACAACCGAAAAGTCCGTACCAGATTAGTCCCACCAAAGGAGGGCATTCAAACCCAGGATCCAGTTTCACCATTCAGAATTCCAGCTCATGTCAAACCTTCATGCAGGTAAAGATTTTTTGGCTAGTTTCATTAGTGGGGAGCAGCCCCTCCCATCCCCATCTCTCTGTCTCTCTCCCTCACAGTCTCCCTCTTTATGTCCTTCAGAGGGACTTTAAAGTTTTTGGAATTCTGGATTCAAAACACTGGTTTTGGATATGAGACTTTGGCACCGCTGTGATTGATCCAGTACTATGTTAATCAACTTATTTTAATGAATATTATCCTAAAGTTGGAGGGGTAGAGTCTTCCCTTTTGATCTAATCCTGGACTTATTTTTACAATAATGTATGTTTTAACTATATGGCAAGATACAACGGAGAGTAATAATAAAAACTTTACAAAGTAAATACGGCTGAAGCAAATACAGTTCTGTTGACTTCAGACTGATATACATACCAGCACACCTTCACGTATATTATGTTTGCGACGTATTACACAATAAGTTGTTAATTCTGGTCATTTTATTCTGCAATTGATCTGTTGGCTTCCTTAATTTCAATTTTTTAAGCCGTATAAAAAGACTCAGTTATTTTAGGAGTGCACACTTTTTTATAAGAGCCATATGATCCTACCAAGGGCTTACTTGACCCACAGAGATTGAAATAAAGTATATTTTGTATCATTATTGGTCACTATGAGGTGCTAGAAATCCATCTAAAGAAATAGGAGGTAAATAGTGAAGAAATAAAATATGATAATAGCTTTTTTTCAATATTGCAGGAATTGAGGAAGGAAAATAGAGATACAAGTTGTGTTACTTTTATGTATTTTGATATGGCAAAGCAGGCGGGGGGTTTCCAGAAGGGCTGAATAAAAATGGCTTATTTTGGTTTTAGATTCTTATATTAAGATTTTATCTATTCCTAGTAACTGATTCCAGGTAGTAATGACCTGAACTAATATAAGAATCAGTTTTAAAAGAAAGGTATGTTATAGACTGTTATAAATTGTGCCCGATGGCATAATTTTTTAGATGCAGAACTGCATAAAGTATACTTTTGACTCACCCAACATTAAATATAAATAAAAGAATTACTGATCTATGTTTCCCTTGTACACTTTTCCTTTACGTTCATTTTATATAAACTTTCCCAAGTCTGGCATAAAACTATTAATATTAGCAAGACACTAAAGGTGCATTTCAGGATTTTCTTACCAGTATCACATCATAAATCAGATTTATAACATGACTCATACAATTAGTACTTACGAATAAAAAAAAGGGAATGGAAATTGGACTTAAAAGATTCATTTATCAGTTCTCTTGTAGATTTTAAAATAACGTTCAGCTATGGAAAAAAAAATGTTGATTGTCAAAAAAGCATTGCATTTTTATTATATTCACGGACCATTTCAGTTTAATAAACTATCAGGATAATTTTTTTTTGCAATATGTAGTTTATCATGACCTCTTCCCCTCTTTAAATTTGACTTGTGGTCAAGTGTTGATACGTCTGTTTAGAAAGTCTAGACCAATATCTATAGGGAGCTTGTATTTCAACCCTAAAATCCCATCCGAGCTGTACAATTTGAGACTTAATACATACCAGCCTTAATTCACTTGTTATATTGGGCTTTCTCTGCTAATAGTTACCATCTGCAAGTAATACATTAGCAGGTCTGTAACATAGTGGAAACATATTATTTAAAACGATGCCTTTTAAATAAATCAGGACCAAATGCCCTTGTCATACGATTCATAGGAAAATGCTTAATTGCTAGCGTGGCCCAATATCTTCTATCCTCATCGTTTACTTCGCCCAGAGCGACTATTACGATGGCCTGAGTTTTCAGTCCACATTGCAGGAAAGGGGGTACTTACTGTAGTTGCTGTTAAGATCTCGTCCTCCTTTGATTTTGCCCCTTTTGTCGATCTTGACGTACCACTGAGTTCGGCAGAACAGCCTTCTGACTCTCAAGTCCCCCCCTTCCATATAATCGTAGCTTCTGGTATGTCGCTCCGGGGAGGAACAGTTCACATTCGTAGCCATTTGCTCTGGGTTCATGTCATTGCAAGCTAAGGATAGAGCGCCCACCAGGAAGATAATGTAAAAATAGGATCTGTAGAACAAAGTTGGCAGGCTCCATGTCAATATCCATTTGTGCATTATAGTGCAGTGTTCTGGGTGCTCACGAACAACATAATGAAAAAAATCCGTCTTCAGTAGCTCAGCGTTCCTTGGTCATTGACCTGTCCTGTGTTTTTCCCTGGATTTGTAAAGTGACTTAACCAGCAACTGTGCTTCCTCTTGCAAACAAACAAACAAGCAAAAAAATAAACAAAGAAACCCAGAAAACAACAAAACTTCTTTTCAAATATCGGTTCTATTATAGAGAATCGGCCCTTTAAATATCCTCCGTCCGGGATTTCCTTCAAAGAAACAGGTTGCAGTACCCTCGGCTGCTGTAACTTCCTTCGCTACTCGTGTTCACTGCTCGTGCTGAAAGCAAAAGATCTATCAGGGAATCGGTACGCATAAATAGTTATGGTCATTACATAAGCAATGAATAAAACAGTAAGAAGGCAAACAAATGTTTATGCAGACACGTTAGCCATGGTCTGGGACGCCACGATAGCCTCTTCAACGTCGATAGCCCCTGTTCGGCTCGCTTCTCCTTTTGCACTTCTCCTTGTGCCTTACAATTCAGCTCAGTTGCCAGACCTTTAGATGCAGAAAGCCACGCTTCAACCCCCCCCCCCCCAATCATTTGATTGCGTCTTATTACGTTAGGAAATTCTCACAGGCTCGCTCCTGTAACCCAGTTGTAATTATCAGGAGAACTGAAGACATTTCTCCTTATTTTTACTCACTCCACACTCAATGCACACACACACACACACACACAGAGAGAGAGAGAGAGAGAGACAAATTTATTACTGCTGGCTCCTAAGAAACTATCAGGAGTGTTACCTCCGATATTACAGAACGGTGAGGATGGGAAACTGTTAGCAGCTAAGAGCAATCTTGGGAGAAGTTTCAAAGAAGACGGATGACTTACTTGCTCCTGTTGATAACAGCCGGACACACAAGTATTCCATTTCTGCTGTTTGCCTTTTGCAACATGAGAGGCTCTCTACTGTAGCTCCAAACTTTCCTAGCTCAGAGAAGACTGCGACGGGATCATAATTGTTTCCATAAATCAACATGCGCAAGAGGGTGTGTGCCTATACACTTGTGTGTGTGTGTGGTGTTTATGCGCGCGAGACAGAGAGCGAGTGAGCGAGAGAGGGAGAGTGAATGTGTTGTCTTTAGCTTATTTAGAATTAATTTTTTTTTTTAAAAAAAAAGGAAAACCTTTGCTGACCTCTCTTGGAAGCAATTAGGACATAACCAGTCAGCTGTCAGTGGAATACATGGACAAAAATTGAATGCTCTGTGGAATCCTGTAGTCATCAGAGGGAGCTCTGATCGTGGTTGATGCCATGGGTCTCAAATCTTCTAGAATCCTGAATCCTTTGATTCCTAAATACCAACACTATCTTACTGTTCTTGACTATTTATTTAGTAAAGCACGATCCTTTCCTGAAGCAGATGCATGTTTTTCTCCAACCTGATGACTGCACTTCACTTTCTTTCATAGTGGCTGATTC
>NW_027257454.1:0-20416 GCF_029215685.1 Pituophis catenifer annectens | reverse complement strand
ACAGTTGTAATTTGAGGATTAATTATACTGAGAAATGTTGTGCTATAATTTTCAACACAACAACCTGGAAGTTACAAAAACCTGTTTACGCTGGTCTACAACCGTAATTATAGTTTGATTGATACAAACATCTGTTGAAAAGTTGGCAAAGTCTACTTCTTTAGAGACACTGATTACACAAGTTTTTTAGTTAATCAATGTAGTTGCTCATGGACGAGTAGGGATCAGGATTGCTAGTTTCAATCAATAGAATGGCAGAAGTTTCTAATTACAGAATTTTGTAATTTTTAGCACCTTAATAGAATTTTTGATAAAATGACTTCACTTTTTAAGAAGAGGGCCTGAGTTCGGAATGGCAGAGAAAATCACAAATAACTCAGATATATTCCTTAAAAATGTTGACATGGCTTCCAGTCTTTTTTTTCCCCGTTCATCTTCTCCATTGATAGAGTTTTACATTAGAGCTATGGAGAGCATTAAGTGGGAGTTAAATCATAATGATTTCTGCTTAAATAAATTATTACAATGATACTGTAATCCTCAGCATTACTTATATCTTTCTCCAAGCTTCCCCTATTGAAATTTTTACAGACACAGAATGCAAGCTTTATGTCTTTTGTTCATTGAATCACAGTCTTTGAATGGGAAACACATTCTCCTGAAGATATATATTGGTGGTTTTACATTGGCTTTTAGAAAGGACCAGGACTAAATCATGAATGCTGCAAACAAAAATCTTACTAGACTAATGCTCAATGGATTATTTTCCTTCAAAAATTCATAAATTGGTATAGATATGTAGCAGGGGTGGGTGCTACTTACTTTTAGTACCGGTTCACATCATGCCTGCGCGCGCTCTTCTGAGCATGCACAGAAGCTTCTGTGCATGCGCAGATCAGCTTTGATGACATCTGGGTCAGTGGGAGGAGCCTCCTGCCGCTTTTACTACCGGTTCTTGCGAACCAGTCCGAACTGGGGGCAACCCACCACTGGTCTGTAGAGATTCTCAATCATCCAGGTCATGGTTGTCCCAAAGGTGCTTTTTCAGGAGGCAACTGGACTTTCTTGTTCTTTCTTTGAAGATGTTTTGCTTCTCATCCAAGAAACTTCTTCAGCTCTGACCAGATAGTGGAGAAAGGAAGGATTTATATTCCTTGCAGACAGCTGGTAATCTGCATCCTTTTAGCAGGTTGTTGAAGCATTTGGAGGTTTATCTGTGTCCTCAGGGTCACCCGAGTAGTGCTCCTGGATCCTGTAGTCTGCAATTTTTCCTCTGGAAATCTATTCCTACTTCCACATTCCTACTCCTAATCCATTCCTACTCCCCCTTTGAATGGTGTGGAAGTAGGAATGGATTTCCAGAGGAAAAATCCAGTGGCCAACATCTGTAATTGTAACTGAAAAGTCAGAAAGCAAGTCAGAAGTAGAATAGATTCTTTGGAGAAGCTAGGGAAGATAGGGAAAATGATGAGGCGGAAGCTGGTAGAAAACTTGATCAGTAAGGAAATCAGTGGAAAGATGCAATTATCTCAATGCTTGAACAATTGCAGGTATGCTTTAATCAACATATTTTATGAAGTGTTCCTTGAAACACTTTACAAACTGCTTGTAGATATTATACTTTTGCTTAGGCTCATGCACAGAGGCCCTCTTATTGACTGAAGTAAAGCAGCTTTCCTTCCTTCCTTCCTTCCTTCCTCCCTCCCTCCCTCCTACTGCCCTTCTCTCTCCTTCCTTCCTCCTTTCTTTACAGCATCTTTATATGAAGAGGTCATACAACAATATTGTAGAAGGCTTCATGCAAACTTCCCTTTCCTTCCTTTCAAAGCCGATCAAATGCCTAGTAGATCACTTTTTCTCTTTGTAGGACAATTTGCTGCCAAGATGGCAAGAAGCATTTAGAAACCACACAAAAAAGAGAAATTGGGGGGGAAGGGTATATGGGTTCTATTCAGTGTCATCTGTACAACAGATTTCCTCTTAGTAAACACATAGATTTTCTTCCATAATGATCTGTTCTTAAAGACCTTCTTTTATGTCTTCCAGGATAACCAAGTTCATCCATCTTGCTGCTAGTCATCATCCTCTTCTCTTTCCTTCCACCTTTCAAAACATTGGAGTCAGAGAACTACTGCTTTCTAGAAGATTGAACTACAATTCCCATAAACCCATTTAAAGTGGATAAGGCCTAATTGTAACGGGTACTTGATTACCTGTCCTGGAGATAACTAAAATGTAAATTGCATTTCGGTAGAACTTAACTCCAGATTCTATCAATATAAACAACGTAGATATCTGAATTTGCTCAAATTGTTCCTGATTTCTTGGGGGTGGAGGGAGAATTGGTTGCAAAATATTTATTATTACACTGTTTAAAACAGATAAAAGCTGTCTATTTGTCCATGGACCAGTCCTGGAGCCTGGGGAAGGCTCTGATGAGTGCTCTGCATTGGAGGCAGAGATCGGGCCAAGACTGTCTGACAGTTATCAGCTACCTTTGGAGTCAGAGATAAGTGGGGCAGAAGAACAGCTGGAGCCTGTTCCCGATGTGCGCATACCCAGAGCTATCAGGAGAACGGAACAATTAAGGAACAGGGGTTGACTCGGGAGTACAGGCACAAGTGGACGCTGAATGGCCCCTCCTATAGGGAATAAATAGGAGCTAAAGGGGAGTGGTGTTTGCAGGAGACGATTAGTTCATTTATTATTTTTGAAGAGTTATTTATCTAAGTCCGTGCCTCACAGAGACTTCTTGCCAAGTATTTCGTTGTACAGCATTGTGCCTGGAAGCTATCGGCAATTATCCAAGGACTGATAAAGTCTGTTGTTGCAATTCACCCTTGAAAGGCTTATTGACGGAACTTTTCTGGATGTGAATGCTAGGAATTCACATTAGCCAAATAAAAAAGGGTTTTTTTTCGGGACAAGGAGTCTGTTTCATGATTTTGTGCAGCCTAGGTCAGAACAGTATGTTACTTGGAATCCTGACACTGTGATGCTTCTTATGAGGGTGAAGGAGAGACATGATAATAGGAATATCTCAATGTTGCAAAATAAACTGCACCTCTTACAAGGTTGTATACAAAATCATGGTGTGAAAAGAAGTGAGAAAAAAGCAGATGTCACAACTCACAGATCATCTTTTAGGTAATCTCCCTGGTTAGGAAAGGATATCTGTGTGAGCTACCATCCTATTTCAAGCCCTTAAATAATTTTAGGTGCAGCCAGGATATGTCCACAGCAACTGCAGCGTTAATGTATCTGAAGCTACAGCTATCTACTTCCTGAAAATAATAGCCAGTGGGATGACAATTTCATCCCCAAAGCATTCACAACTGGAGAAAATCCAATTATCTTTTATTATTTCCAAAGCAGGATACAATGAGTCACTGGTCTCTTGCAGTCAGACAAGCCAAGAACAAAAGTGACAAGGTTGCTAAGCCCTGATGGTGAATGTTGATCAGACAGTTTGAGCATGAGTTATATGCCAGCAGAAGATTCCAAATACAGAAGCAGTTGTTGTATAACTGACAAGAAATAATCAGAAAAGAGACCTGAGCATCCTTCCTGGCATGCAATCATTATTGACATGTTCCTAGAGAGGAAACATGGGAGCTTTGATATGTGAATTGAGCCAAGGCTCTGCTTGTTATCCTAACAAGCTGACCTTGTGTTTATCGGGAAGAGATGAAAAAAGCTAGCAGCATATATCCTTGAATTGTGCGTTCACTCAAGGCACAAACACCACAACTGATTAGCACTACGAGGCACAGACTGTCATAGAAATAAAATTCTCTTTTTATGGAGAACACAGGAGAAACAATAAAGGAAATGCATGCATACAAATAAACATAGCATATATAATTATTTATATAAGCAAGGGTATAATTACTTAATCGATTTATCCTAAGTTCTTATTCCAGCTCTCTATACCTGAAATACTGTAATTGGTGCCTATCGCAATAACTATAAACATGTTTGGGATTTTAATTACTCAGGCAGGGGATGGACAGGCACATTCCAAATGTGACAGGTTGAAGAACCTATGAAAGAATACAGAGAGGTATCTGTTACAGAGAAATGAGGACAAATAATAATGGATCAATGTCCACATCTGGCAGTTGGATGACTGATGATCTCCCTCATTCTGCTGATGGTAAACATGAAATCTGTATGTAATGAGATATCAAAGTTGAAGGCAATGAGATGAAAAAGGACAAAAATATTGCTACATTCTCAGTTATGTGAGTCCAAGTTGGTCCTAAATTATACATAGCTTCTTAGAAACCAATTCAGGAACAGAAAGGGAGTATATCCAGATCTGGGTGGTTCAAATTCCTCCAGTTTTGTCTAGTCAGGTTTCAGCCTGAGATTATTCCACTCCTTTCAGACAAATATACTTTCCAGACATGAGACAAGACCTTGATAGTATCAATTGATTAACCCAGGGATGAGATGTACTTCTGAGCATCAGTTAACACTGCACCCATAACTAATGTATCATCCAGGGGTGAAATCCAGCAGGTTCTGATTTTGAGTAGTTCAGAGAACTGGCAAATACCACCTCTGGCTGGCCCCAGAGTGGGGTGGGAATGGAAATGTTGCAGTATCCTTTCCCTGCCACGCCCACCAAGCCACACCACGCCCACCAAGCCACTCCCACAGAACTGGTAGTAAAAAAATTGGATTTCACCACTTGTATCATCTAACCCAGCTGCAGGTGTTAAACTGGGGGTGGGTGGGTGGGTGGATGGGGGTTCCTTGTTCTGATTTTCTCTCTTTGAATTCAGTTATTTTACGAGACCGCCTGCTACCACCAATAGCCTCCCACCGGCCGGTACGCTCTCATAGAGAGGGGCTCCTCCGGGTGCCATCAGCCAAACAATGTTGACTGGCGGCTTCCAGGGGGAAAGCCTTCTCTGTGGGGCAACCTACTATCTGGAATGAGCTCCCCCCGGAGATACGGAGGATCCCGGATCTGCGCACCTTCCATCTCAAGATTTTTTTATTCCATCAAGCCGGCCTGGCCTAAATCTTTCCCCTTTAAAATGTAAATTTTAATTTGTTTTTAAATTGGGTGTTTTTAATTTGTCTCGGCCAAATTGTTTAATTCGGTTTTATTCTGTTTTTAAATTTTGTATTTATGTGTTTTATTCTGTGGCTGTTCGCCACCCAGAGTCCTTCGGGAGTAGGGCGGTATACAAATCCAATAAATGAAATGAATGAAATAAATGAAATTTTGTACAATTAATGTTCAATCATTAATCTTTCTCTTTAGTGAAAAAGATAGTTATTGAGACTATGATCTATTGTAACTACAGAACACCTTATATTAGTGGTGTCAAACTCAAGGCCTGGGGCCAGATCTGGTCCACGGAGTGCTTAGATCTGGCCCACGGGACCATCCTTGGAATACCAAAGGACCGGCCCATGGTGCCTATTCCAGCAAAAACAGAGCCTGGGAGAGCCACCTTGCTGGCAGAGGGTTTCAGGAGGCCGTCGCAGCCGAAAATGGAGCTCAGGAGCCCGTTTTCACTGGCAGAGCACTCAGGTCACCACAGGCACCCTCGACATAAGTGATGTCGAGCTGGCCATGCCCTCCCTGGCTACACTAACCCTGGCCCTCAAAGTCAAACACAACCCTGACATGGCCCTCAATAAAATTGAGTTTGACACTCCTGCCTTAAAGGGAATAATTATCTGAATACATTTCAGACAAGTTTCAGTTCATTATCTAGAGAAGAAGATAATGGTTGTTTTTGACGATTATCTTTGTCAGAAAACTCCTGGCCTTGTTGGATATGAGAGATATATTTTACACTATGACATGTTCCCATACTAAAATCAACTACTACCGTGGACTGGTTTCAAATATTGTATTTTCATGTAAGGAAATCCAGTTTTTTTTTAATTTGTTTTTTGTTGTTATTCGTTTGTTTTGCTTTTTCCACAAATAACGTATCCACAAAATTAGATGGTTGTCTTAGAGTCTCTGAAATAGAACTGTAGAAACAGGTAACCTTGTGTCTGGCTTTTGTATGTAAACTTCCTTTTGTGGGAATTATAAATTTAAGATGTTTTTTTTTTCTTTTGCATAGTCTCTATTTCCAAGAGGTTTGTCTAAGAACATTCTCTTACAAGTACAATTTGCAATATATATTTTCCCCAAATGGCTGAAACTTTCTTAAAAGTCATACATTATACACAATGTATTTTCTTCTCCACATTATTTTCAGTATCAAAATCTGCTGGAGTTGTTTCAATTAAGTTGAGAATCCCTTCCCCATCTCCACTCTCCTATAGCTAAACAACTTTGTCAATCATGTTGTTAGAGAATGGAAATGATTTTGCCACCAAATAATATTCAGAAAGAGAAGAACAGATTGTCTCCAGATCTTTGGCATAAGGGACATAAAATTTTAGCCTTGCAATAGTTGGCTAGCATAATATGAGGCTGAGTACACAGTTACATGGTGATATAATTATGTTTCAAAAATGGATTTCTTTTTCTAAACATAATCTCAGTGATCTGTTGAATACGTGTCATAATTTGATATCCCTACCAAACTTAAGTTTAACTTACTTAAACTTTATCACTTACAAAAAAAATTCCCTTCTCTTTCTTACTTTTAAATCTGAGGAGATATTCTGTATATATCAAAACAAACAAAGAAACAAAAAACCCTATACATCTCAGGGGAAAAAGTTGCAAAAGGTATGATTTTATATCTACATAGATATATTTTCTCACTACGTTGGCTAAAAATATGAATTTAATGGATAGCTTTACAATGTTATTAAAAATATTTTTCCTGCCAAAATATATAGATCCTGAGGCAGGCTATTTTACATTAATAAATCATTGATGAATTTATGAGTAAATTATTTAGCATAAAAAGGATCGTAGAATGACAGGCTAGAAAGAAAACTTTGGAAATCAATAACTTCTCCCTTACTTGAAATAGCATTGCTATTTTATAGCTATTATTTTATTTATTTTATAATTTATTTATAAATTTATAAATCCACTCCCCACAATTTATACTGTCTTTGTCTCCCTGATAAATCTAACCAAATGTATTTGAAACTTTTATTTTTAATTTGCAGAGAGCTCACAGTATTTGTGATGCTTTCATGAAGGCCTCTCTCTCTCTTTCTATTCCTGAATCTTCTGATCCATGAATATGAGTTAAGAGAACATGATTATTGATTCACTGGCCAAGCTCTTATTTGCAGACCCTGACATAATCTATATTTAAAACAAACTGTTCGGTTCCCCCAGATGTTTTTGGACCACCAGTTCCATACTTCTTACTACAACATAGGCTATGCTGTCTTAAGATTTCTTTCAGCTATATTGAAGGGCATCAGTTTCCCCATTTTGGCCCCAAAACATCCATGATGTATTTTTATGTTGTATCAAACTCAAATAGGACTTTCTGTCACTCCTTGAAGAACACTTTCAAGTTTAATGTACACATTGTACTTGGCCAAATAATTCTACTCCAATAGCTGAATTCATGCAACAAAATAAATCAGAACCAACTGAGCATATTACGGTTAGGATTGTGTAAACTAGATTAATATTTTAAGAGTAGATGCTAGTAGTTCTACTGACAGTTTTAGGCCTGAATATGCTGAGGTCATAACTTTTAGTGGATTCTTTAAAGTTCTGAATTAATTGTAATTGGTAACTGAACAGAATATATCAATAGTATTTAATGATTTAGGAGCACAGGTCTCATTTTATCTCTTAAGATTACTTCTTCACTGCTCTGAAAGAAAGTTGTATAATACTTGATTTAATTTTTCTCAAATTTTCTGCTTTGGAAGAAACATCTTTGATTTTCAGGGATGCACACACACATTTCATATGGATTTTTTGTTGAGTTATTCAGTTGAATTCTCCATCCTTTTTGCATATTTCATTGCTGGACTTTATAAGATTATAGAAAAGAAGATGAGAAAAGGTGTATCCTTTGGAAAAGTTTTTAATTTCCTTCAACTACCATTGGGCAGCTTATAAATAGCAAAATGCATTGAGTAGATCTTTTGATACTTTATATGAATATCAAATAATTAGGTGGTGCTGGCACTATAAAAAAGATATCCTTGATATCCAGAGCCTTGATAGTACAGTGGTTTAGTGCACCCTGTTATTAACACAGCTGCCTGCAATTTCTGCTGGTTCGAATCTCTCCAAGGCTCAAGGTTGACTCAGCCTTCCATCCTTTCTAAGGTAGGTGAAATGAGGACCCAGTTTGTGGGGGCAATAAGCTGACTTTGTATAAAATATACAAAAGAATGAAGGCTATTGCTTAATGCATTGTAAGCCGCCCTGAGTCTCCGGAGAAGGGCGGCATATAAATCAAATAAAAAAAATAAAATTAAAAAAAATTAAAAAAAAATCACTATAACTACAGAAGTTGGATCACATACTGAAGAAGTTTAAAGAGATGTGATTTGCGCTTAGAGGTGGCTAATTTGCCAGGAGCAACTACAAATGGTGAAAATGTACAAAGGGTTGGACGGCTTTATTTGGCCGTCACCCGTGCCAATGTCATCCTAACCATAGAATTAAACTAACCATAGAATTAAATGATCAAGTATATTACAGATGTTGGACAGAACATCTGTAATATTCTGTATTCATTAAATTGAGTTATTTTCTGTCCAAAGGCAAATTCGGTGATTTTTTTCTCACAGAATATGAGAAAAACCATCCCCACTAATTTTTCTAGGGCAGATGACATCCCAATTTCTATACCACCTTAAAGTGAAATTGAGTTGCTACAAATAAATCAAAACAACTCCCCATTAGTTCCCGATATACTTTGTTCACTTGGAAAGAGATTGTTTAGTCTTAATATAACCATGCAAAACTTTAGAGCCCTGAGAAAAAAGCACTTTCCCACTTAATTACTTGGATTCATAGCTAAACACCAGAAATGGGGATACTTCTGTGCTTAAGTAGGAACAACTTACTTGGCAACAATATTTTCTCCAATTACCCAACTAAAATTTAATAATCTTCCTTTGCCCACCTTTTTACTTTCTTTTCAGTTTCATAGGGGAAATGAAATATTCAGTGTTGATTGAAGCAGATGGAGGTTTGGATTTTTGAGAGGTTTGTGTTATTTTAAGATTGCTACAAAGAGGCCTTCCACAATTTTTTTTAACAGCAAGGATTTCTAGTGCTGTCAGCTGAATAAAAATCTTTCATTGTCTATGGGTTCTTAGGAGCTTCCAGGAAGAATGTCAGTAATAGGACATGATGCCACTCACAGCATTATCGGGGTCTATAACATTCCTTTTCTAATGCTATGAAGTGAAGATGTTTTTTTTTAAAAAAACAAACCCTTCATCTCCAGTTTTACCTTAAAACCTCCTTGGTAGGAGAAGAGCAGGCAGACCTGGGGTGGGGGGTCAAGTTATGTGTGTGTGCCATCAACTTAGAGTTCTTGTGTTCCCACAAACTCTCTAGGTTCAACCAGGGGTGAAATGCTCCCGATTCGGATCAGATCACCCGATCCGGTAGCGATGGAGGTGGGTAGTTCAGAGAACTGGTAACAAAAATCCCTGCCCCTCCGCCCCATGCCCAGCTGACCCGCCTAATCATCAGAGGCTTTTTTTTCCTTTAAAAGCATTTTTTCTACAACTTCTTTGGCCAAAAAAATGCTTTTAAAAGTAAAAAAAAACAAAAGCCTCTGCTGATCAGGCAACTCAGCTTGGATCGTCAGAGGCATTTAAAAGAAAAAAACCCTTTTTTTTCTTTTAAATGCCTCTGATGATCCAAGCTGAGTTGCCTGATTGGCAGAGGCTTTTTTTTTTCTTTTAAAAGCCTCTGACAATCCAAGCTGAGTTGCCTGATCATCAGAGGCATTTAAAAGAAAAAAAGCCTCTGCCGATCAGGCAACTCAGCTGGGATCATCAGAGCCTTTTGAAAGCATTTTTTTACAACCTCTTCGCCAACACACACACACACACACGTCTTAAATGGCAACTCCGTGCAAAATAACTTGTATTTATCAAGTTAGGAGAGAATAGAGGCAAATAAGGAAATAATTGAGACACCAATCCAAAGCTTAGCAAAAATCCTTCAGGCCTCATCTTCTAAATGATCTTTCAGAAGCAGCTGGGAATGCCTGCCTTCTCCAAAAGAACGCAACCATGCTGAGTACAACTGTGTCTGAACTGGTTTTACTGTGGTCAGTAGATTTCTCAACTAATCGCTACTGTGTCTTATTTAGATAAAGTCTAAGCCTGTTCCTCCTTAGGATGTGCTTTCCAATTTCATGCTTGACTCACCTCTGCTATTGGGATTTAGTCCTCTCTAGGAATAATACAAGATAACATCCTGGGACAGTTATAAAATCATAGAAATATATTTACAGAAGGCAAATAATTTTTGTCTACTCGTCAAAGTTGTTCTGTCTTCTCATTGATGGAGCTTTTTTTTATCCCCTTCAAAATTCTCTCCTTGCCTGCTTTATAAAGTTTCTAGTTTAATTCTGACATGACATTTTTCTACATTTCTGAAATCCATAGGATTCTTTTATAATCCTCCAAACACCTGGTCAATGATTTTATTTTAAGTTTTTGATTCATCATAATCAAGCTCATTTTTAGGTGGTTTTTTTTCCCTTTGCTTTTATTTTAATGAATGAATTACTTCTTAGAAATATGTCTTTCAAACGACAGCTCTATAATTCCATAAGAATATTATATTTGCCCCAGGAAAAAGCCTTGAAAAGAAACAGTCCATCCCAGAATATTTTCTTTCATGCTGCTTTTCTAATTCTGGAAGCAGACATCATCATATCTGTATATAAATGAGCTTTATAATAAAAAAAGATAGAGAAAGGGTGCTACTCAGTACTGCTACTGTTGCCAGATTCACACTGCTTCCTGATGGCTTCCTGATCAAGACAATTACTTCATCTCTTTCTCCTTTAGGCTGCATTAGTGTTGCTTTTTCCTTCAAATTTATTTATTTATTTGTCAATCTTCTTCTTCCTCTCCCTCTCCCTCTCCCTCTCCCTCCTCCTCCTCCTCCTCCTCCTCCTCCTCCTCCTCCTCCTCCTCCTCCTCTTCCTCCTCCTCCTCCTCTTCTTCTTCTTCTTCTTCTTCTTCTTCTTCTTCTTCTTCTTCTTCTTCTTCTTCTTCTTCTTCTTCTTCTTCTTCTTCTTCTTCTTCTTCTTCTTCTTCTTCTTCTTCTTCTTCTCCTTCTCCTTCTCCTTCTCCTTCTCCTTCTCCTTCATATGTATGTGTATATGTATATGTATATGTATCAGTGATCTCTACTAAACTCTCAATTGCTGTTCCTTTTTGTTTTCCTTTCCAACATCACTCAGCTGATAAGTCGCACACTTTGAGACTGTATAGGCTCTTCAACCATTTCATTGGATTTTAAACCATCGCTCTCTTATTGTTTATTTTTTTTTAATTTGATTTATATGCCGCCCTTCTCCAGAGACTCAGGGCGGCTTACAATGAGTTAAGCAATAGCCTTCATACTTTTGTATATTTATACAAAGTCAGCTTATTGCCCCCACAAACTGGATCCTAGTTAAAAGTGGATCTCTCTTTAATAAATTCCAAATGTTTTTCAGCTATTCTGGAGTGCATTTTAGGGAGCTGCCAGATAATACTTGTCATTTGAAGGATCCCTGAGCAGATTACTTTTTTAAAAAGTATTACTTGATGGCAGTAGGCATTTCTTCAGAAGAACTTTTCTTGCCTTTCAACATGGAACCTGCTAAATGGCCCGAGTGCATATTAATCCAATCCAATCCAATCCAATCCAATCCAATCCAATTGAAATTTAATTTAATTTAATTTAATTTAATTTAATTTAATTTAATTTAATTTAATTTAATTTAATTTAATTTAATTTAATTTAATTTAATTTAATTTAATTTAATTTAATTTAATTTAATTTAATTTAATTTAATTTAATTTAATTTAATTGCTACCTGTCTTACCATAGGAAAACTCTGATCTTCTTACAGTCATAAAAATATGTCTAAAACATAAATAAATTAAAATCAAACATTAAAATCCAAGGACCCATGGGGAGGGTTGGGGGCAGAGTGAGGGGAGGTGGGATCTGTTATTACTCAATCAACCCTCCCCAGTATGTCGTTCCCTCATTGGGGCCCCAGACCAATTGGCAGAGCCAGGTATTTAGGCCCTTACAAAAAGATAGGAGGGTTGGGGACAACTTCACATTGGGGGACAAGATATTCCAGGAATCAGGAGCCATATCAGAGAAGGCCCTCCTCCTGAACCCCACTAGCCAGAATAATTGGGCTGACGGTACCTGTAGCATGCCTACTCTGCCGGCATGAGTGGGAGGGGCCAATCCCAGTGTGGTGAGATGGTTCCTTATGTAACCTGAACCCATGTCATGAAGGGCTTTAAAGATGATCACTGACACCTTGAATTGCCCCTGAAAGAAGACCAGTAACCAATGCAGCACGAGGAGCAGTGATGTTACAGTTACATGGGCCATACTTGCCCCCCAAAAAACTGCCTGCACTGCTGCAGTCTGTACTAGCTGAAGCTTCTGACAAAACACATTTGCACTTATGCAACTGTGGGCAGATGTTCATGATCACTTAATTGCTAGTAGCACTAATGCATATTTTAAATAATTTAATCTGGAATGCTTTAACAGAATACCCTAAACTCCACTGAAGATGATACCTAGCCTCATAATGAAATGTTCAGAAATCAACCCACAAGCTCAGAGAACAAACCTTCACCCTCATCCTACATCCGAGCTACAGATATTCTCCACTATTGGGGGAAAAAAACCCCTCTCCTTTTCAAAAATGTCAAAAATATTCACAAGACAACAAAGGTACTCAAAGCAGCTTAAACCACCCCAAAAGGGGAAAGCCTACACAGAAGGTTGTGAACCTTTGAGATTCCAAAAATCAGGAATGTGAAGCCCTCTGGGGTACTGTCAAGGTGGCAGATGAATTTTTCTGGGACATTTCTAATCGACAGTTTCAGTCAAAAACTCAGAATTTATATACATGGCTGAGTGTAGCATGTTCCAATTAGCACATTCTGTCCTCAGCAGAACTCTTAGTTAATTAACATGGGAGTCAAACTTTGAACCATTCTTGCCAGTTGATGTGGCTTCCCATTGAATTTACAGTAGAAGGGGGAAAATTACTTGCAGTGAATTTTAATTAAGACAAAATAAAAGTCAGATCACACATGGATCTCAAATTTAATCTTGATCCTTTTCCTTCCTTAAAACAATTCATTTGCAGTCTAAACTGATGTTCTGTATTTTCCACGTTTGGGCTTTGCTTTCAGCAAAACGTTGGATATAGTAACAAAGAAATCCAAGTTTCTCCATGTGTTGTTTTGAAGAATCTTTCTTGAAATTGGAGCTGCATATGTTCTTGTGAAATTGTTTCATTTCTATTCCCTGATATATCTATACTCCTAAATGCATATTACACAATTCATATTCAGTATATTAATAAATTACCACTTACCTTGCAATTCTGAATGCATTTCCCCCCTCCTTTGTGAGAACTAGGAGGATCTAGTCTGAGATGTTTCTAAGTCTGAGAACTCATTTCTTTTACTTACATGTGGTTTTGGTTGAAGCTCTTCCTCCTGTCCCTCAAGGTCTTTCCTTTCCTCCCTCTATAGACAGTGGGAGGATGGGAGGGAGAGTTGGATAGGGGAAGATTGGGGGGGGTCTTTATTATCTTTATAATAAAAAGTTGTATTGTCCTGCAAATAAATAAATAAATAAATAAATAAATAAATAAATAAATAAATAAATAAATAAATAAATACTTACTTTTAAGGCAATGTTGGCTTTTTTTCAGGCTTGGAGGGGAAATGACTCTGCATTATAGATAGTAGAATATAGAACATAGAATAGTAGAGTTGGAAGATACTTTGAAGATCTTCAAGTCCAACCCTGGCTCAAGCAGGAGCCCCATTTCAGATAAGTGACCATCCAGTCTCTTCTTAAAAGCCTCCAGCAATGGGGCATTCACAATTTCTGAAGGCAAGATATTCCACTGGTTAATTATTCTAACAGTTGGGAAATTTCTTGTAAGGTCAAGCTTGCTTCTGTACCTGGTTAGTTTCCATCCATTGTTTCTTGTCTTGCCTTTTAGTGCTTTGGAAAATAGTTTGACCCCCTCAGCTTTGTAGGAGCCCCTCAAATATTGGAACACTGCTAGCATGTCTTTCCTAGTCCTCCTTTTCAATAGACTAGATATACCCAATTCCTGCAAATATTCTTCATATGTTTTAGTCTCCAACCCCTAATCATTCTTGTTGCTCTTCTCTACACTATTTTCAGAATCTCAACATCTTTTTTTTGTATTGTAGTGACCAGAACTAGATGCAGTATTCCAAGTGTAGTCTTTCTAAGGTTATGTAAAGCAGTACTAGAACTTCACATGATCTTGAGTCTATCCCTCTATTAATTAATTAATTTTATCCCTTTATTAATTACTTTTTCCTCCCAACTTTCATCCTTATTAATTACCAAGTAAAGGGACAGGGATGAAATCCAATAAGCTTGTTCCATGATACATCTAGGACCATGATGGCGAAGAAGTGGCACACAGAGCCCTCTCTGTGTCCATGTGTGCCATGACCTCAGCTCAGCCAGCTGATTGCCAGGCTTCCAATGTGCACATGCATGCCAGCTAGCTGGTCATCAGGTTTCTGGTGCTCTGGCGCACGCACCTTTCAGTTTGGACACTCTGTGCCTAAAAGGTTCGCCATCATTTATCTAGGATGTTAAAGGTAAAGTCTACAAAGATAAAAGTAACACATTTTAATATATATTGCATTAATGCAATACCCAAAACACTTCTTCCTGATCATTTTTAAACTATGAATCACTCCAATACTTTCCTCAATATTAATATCATAGGAGTTTCTCTACTTAACAAAAATGTCTTGTTTCTTAGTGAGACACTTATTAATTATTCCTTTAAAGGGTTTCCAAACCTCCAGACACAAAAACATATTAGAAATGTGATGTACTTGAACAGTTAAAAAAAGCAGTGTTTTCAACTGCCTTTCAGGGAATTTGGGATTTTTGGAAAATGCTTGGGGATTTCTCAATGACAAGAGGAGCAGGAATGGGCAAAATTCCCAGAAAAAAAGCAGCTTGTGTGTCCATCAATCCTGAGGGAATAAACCAACCAACCAACCAAGACTAACCAATGTCTTAGCCAGCTAGAGCACTTTCTTAAATTCTTTGCTTTGTGAAATACAGAAAAGGAAATCTTCCTAAACAACTTCATTGAGAGAAAGATGTCTCCATGCAGAAAACTTGAAACAACTGCTAAACTCTTTCTTAGTCTTTGTTGGTACGTACCAGTGGTGAGTTGCTACCGGTACGCAGCGGTTTGGGAGAACCGGTAGCACCAATGATCACCTGGTAGCGAATCAATTCCTCCTGACGTTCAGATTGGCCCACCTGGGCTCCTTATCTTCTCAGCTGATTGGCGCAGCAGAGTGGATTGCCACATGAATCAGATGTCCTCTCCCCACTGGAAACGTGGAAGTGGAAAGTTTTTGCAAATTGCACATGCACACACAGCACACATTTGGCCCACGTGTACACAATGCCCAAAGCATGCACACAAAGTGCGCAGGTAGTAAAAACAGTAGCAACCCACCACTGGTGTGTACAACCTTGAAAAGAGCTGCTGTTCTAGATGCTTTCCCTTCCTGATGTTTCTTTCTTTGATGTAGAGTGTTATAGTCCGCCAGAAGCTTGTGGAGCTGGCAGCAGAGTCAGACTGTGATGAGGCTGAGGAAGAACATGGCCCAGACCTGTAGGCTGGGGAAGGCCTGGATGAGGGCTCTGCATCAGAGGCAGAGATGGGACCAGGGCCATCGGGGAGTGATGTGCGGACTCCGGAGCCTCCAGAGGCTGACAATAGAGAGGCAGAGGAACAGGAGGAGCCTGTTCCTAATGCACATATGAGAAGAGCTGCCAGAAGGCAAGAGCAGCTAAAGCAAAGAGGACGTCTTGGGAATAGGGCCAAGAGATGATTGGCCCCTCCTATAAAGCTTAAAAGACCACCAACTGCTCTTGGGCTCTTTGTTGGAAAACAACTTTAATAGACTTGTTCTTGACTTGCTGCACTTATCTCTAGTCGGCGTCTTCTGTTTCTGAACTTTTGCCAAGAGAAGCCTTTCGCAGTTTGCCTAATTATAACAAGGTTGGTGATTAGACTGAAGAAGTTGTGTTATGAAGAATTTGTTTTAATTTAGTTTGGACTATGCTGAGAATGAGTTAATTCTCAGCTGTTCTAATAAAGTCTGTTCGTTTTGGAACTGTTTGCATCTAATACTACCTACTTGGGCTTGGGTCACAACATAGTTATAATCTGTACCTGGGTTAAAAATCTGGCTGTAACAGTAACAGAGTTGGAGGTCAACTAGTCCAGCACTCTGCTCTTGCAGAAGACCTATTGTATACTAGTTCTGATAAATGGCTGTCCGGTCTCTTCTTAAAAGCCTCCAATGTTGGGGCACTCACAATTTCTGAAGGCAATTTGTTCCACTGGTTAATTGTTCTCACTGTTTGGAACTAAACACTATTTAGTTCTAGATTGCTTCCCTCCTTGGTTAATTTCCATCCATTGTTTTTTCTTCTGCCTACTGGTGCTTTGATAAATAAGTCAGCCCAGGGGTGAAATCCAGCAGGTTCTGACAGGCTCTGGAGAACCGGTAGCAGAAATTTTGAGCAGTTCAGAGAACCAGCAAATATCACCTCTGGCTGGCCCCAGAGGGGGATGGGAATGGAGATTTTGCAATATCTTTGTCCCAGGGGTTGGGAGGGAATGGGGATTTTGCAGTCTCTTCCCTTGCCACGCCCACCAAGCCACACCACGCCCACCAAGCCACACCCACAGAACCAGTAGTAAAAAAAATTTCGATTTCACCACTGAGTTGGCCCCTTCTTCCTGTGGCAGCCCTTCAAATATTGGAAGACTGCTATCATGTCACTCCTAGTCCTTCTTTTTACTAGACTATGTATGTAGTTCCTGCAATCATTCTTTGTATGTTTTAGCTTCTAGGTCCCTAATCATTTTTGTTGCTCTTCTCTGAACTTTTTCCAAAGTCCCAATATCGTGTTTTTTTTTTTTTTGTATTGTATTTAGATAAACCAGCCAATACAAAAATATTTTGTATTGCCTTGTTTGAGTAACTATTCCACCTACATGTTGCTTTCCAATACTGAGTTTATTTACTGAACCATTTTCAAATGCAAGTCTGAAAGGTCCCATAGGTGGGATGCTGGCCAGCATATCTAATTGGCCAGCAAGTTTTCAGCAGGATGATATCATGTCAACAAATAGGTTAGAAGCCAAAAGTGAACTCAGCTGCAGTCTCCTTGAATTTGCTAGTGAGCAGTGAAGGACAAAAGATTCCCAAGAGTTTCTTGGCAGGGAGAGTTTGAGTTCATTACAATTAGAGATTGTTTCCTGTTCTGGAAATAATGATGATCTGGTAAAAGAACAATTGGTATTATAAATCAAGATCTAACAAAAGAAGTAATCAAACTACAACACCGTAAACTATTCATGCTCCTGTTGGGAAAAGAAATATTAGTTGGAAGTCCAAATAGGTATTGAAATGTTCCAGGGACTGGATTTGATCAGAGTTGATTATTGGTCCATTGTTATAACATATAGCTTTCCTTCCTCCCTCCCTCCCTCCCTCCCTCCCTCCCTCCCTCCCTCCCTCCTACTATTAGCTAGATTTCTGGTCTGTAATGTAATAACAGATCATAAACATAATAAAAATTCTTTAGGCATAATTTTATGCACAGTTTGCAGTTAAATTAATTAGTATCTTGACAAAAGTAACCAACATTCCTTTGCTTGGTGCATGACATCACTGTATTAGCAAAGTCAGAGTCAAAAAGTACCATAAAATATAATGTGTCAGAAGTTTCTTATTTCTTGGATGAAATATCTTGGATGAAGTTTATATAGTAAATAGGATGATAATTTATAACTAGAACATACTGTATAGATATTCTAGATAAAGGAAGCATTATTCCTTTAAGCCTTAATAAGACCATTGTTGGAATACTGCATTCAGTTTTGGTCACCACAGTATGAACAAGATGTTGAGACTTTAGAAAGAGTGCAGAGAAGAGTGACAAAGATGATTGGGGGCTGGAGGCTTGAACCAGGGGTGAAATCCAGCAGGTTCTGACAGGTTCTGGAGAACTGGTAGCGGAAATTTTGAGTAGTTCAGAGAACCGGCAAATACCACCTCTGGCTGGTCCCAGAATGGGGTGGGAATGGGGATTTTGCAGTATTCCTTCCCCTGGAGTGGGGTGGGAATGGAGTTTTTACAGTATTCCTTCCCCTGCCATGCCCACCAATCCATACCATGCCCACAAAGCCACACCCACAGAACCGGTAGTAAAAAAAAAAATGAATTTCATTACCGGCTAGAACATATGACGAATGGTTACAGGAATTGGATATGTCTAGTCTACTGAAAAGAAGGACTGGGGGAGACATGATAGCAATGTTTCAATATTTGAGAGGCTGCTACAAAGAAGGGGGGGGGGGTTCAACCTATTTTTCAAAGCACCAGAAAACAAGACAAGAAACAATGGCTGGAAACTAGTCAAGGAGAGAAGCAACCTAAAACTGAAGATAAATTTCCTATGAGAACAATTAACCAGTGGAACGACTTGCCTTCAGAATTGTGGATGTTCCATCACTGGAGACTTTTAAGAAGAGGCTGGACAGCCTGAAATGATATTGCTTGAGCAGGGGGTTGAACTGGATGACCTCTAAAGTCCCTTCCAATTCTGTAATTCTGTGTTCTATTCTATGGAAATATTCTGTTAAATCTATCTCTGCAGTCCACCCTTTGATAAATATATTTGACTAAAATGTCTTCAACATTGCTATCGTATTTATCCATTCATAAATATCTGTCAAATATAAATTGGAAAAGAGATTAAGAACAGTATAAATATAGAAAGTATGCTGATATTATTTCATCTGAGGGAGAAGACTTAGTTTCCTTCTTAGCCACCCCACTGTGTCCTTTGTAAAGATCTGGCACGCAATTACAAGTCTCAATGAAGAGATGTGTCAATGGTTTGATTGTGTGAATCCTAGGCTATGTTAAACTAATCTGAAAGCTTTGATGCTATTTTTGCCTGCTGTAGCGTATATTAGTAACTCAGGAAGAAACTATATTTTTTTGTCTCTGAGAATGGTTTTAAGACAAAATTAAAGATCTCAACAGAACCTCAAAGGAAATTTAGCAACGTTATTAGCTTTCCTTCCATCTTCGAGTTGACAGGAGAGTACACTGATTTAATTGCACAACTTATGCAATATAAATACAGTGTATAGATATTGCATGCATGTATTTCATTTCTCCCAAAGTTTCTGTCGTTCATTCCAAAATGGGAGAAATACCTTTTTTCAGAAATTCTACATTCTCTACTCTTCACTGTACAGGTCATCCTTGACTTACAATGGTTCATTAAGTGATAGTTCGAAGTTACAAGGGCTCTGAAAAAAAAGTGATTTATGACCATTTTTCACACTTATGACTGTTGCAGCATCCCCGTGGTCACAATGCTTGGCAACTGACTTGTATTCATGACAGTTGCAGTATCCCGAGGTCACATAATCTCCTTTTTCAACCTTTTGACCAGCAAAGTCAATGGGGGGAAGCCATAGTTAACAACTGTGTTACTAACTTAACAATTTGCAGTGTGATTCACTTATCAAATGTGGCAAGAAAAGTCATTCATTGGAGTAAGACTCACTTATTTATTTATTCAATTTATATACCGCCCTTCTCCTAGTGGACTCAGGGCGGTGCACAGCCAAAATCTTAACAGATTTCTTACTTAGTAACATAAATTCTGGGCTCAATTGTGATCATAAGTCAAAGACTACCTGTATTTTAAATCGATGCACAGTATTTTAAAATGTAGGATGATTTTATTTTTAAATGATCTAGAAGGAACAATCCATATAATTTGAGTTCTGTGATTTTAAAAAAGAGACAAAAGCAAAGTCCTTCTCATATTACAGCAAAAAATGTTGCAGAATCTGACCATTTGTTTAGAAAAAGAAAATACCTGAAGTCCATTTCTCTAGGTCTCAGCTTGTGTCTTCTCTTCCTTTTGTTATGTAAGTTATTATACATAGCTCAGAAGATGAAATTATTTAGATTTTGGTCTCTGGCCTGTCTTATCTTCCTACTGCTTTATTAGCTAATTTCCCCATCTCACTTTCTTTCCAACTTCAACCTTCATTATAGACTTAGCCAATAGCCGCTATCCTTTTTTGAATGATGATCATATAATTATTACTTCTATTATTGTAACAAAATCTGTATTTTATACTAGTCT
>NW_027257453.1:0-17500 GCF_029215685.1 Pituophis catenifer annectens | reverse complement strand
ACCGATAATGAGCCACGACCAAGGACCAGAAGCCAGACCGCAGCTGCATCATTAGCCACTTTAAACCCCTCCAATCCATACATGAAGCAGACTGACACCCACCATGAAGAGCTCACACGGCCACATACACGAAGCCAAACAACAACAACGCAGCTCACCAGCTCAAATCCCCCTGCAACTCAGACTAAGATGAGCACAACCAAGCCCCCACCCAAACAGAACACACCCCCAGCCAATCAGAGCACAGCCAAGCCCCTAACACCAGCCTGAAGATGACGAATGAGACTTCGTCGAAACGTCACCAAGACACTTCCAATTTTACGTGGGAGAAGACCCGAATAACCAAAGACCTACATATATATATATATATATATATATATATATATATATATATATATATATATATCTCAGTATGTAGAGGGCTTACTTTGTTATAACAAGCAATTTACATACTCAAAAAAGCCATTATACTAAGTATTAGAATAATAATTAAGTACCAAAGACTTTTAAACTGTGTCCTTAACACAGTGCAAAGAGCAGGGCACTTTAAATGAAATATAAAACTAGAATATAATAGAACTTATTGTCAGTAAGTGCCAAGAGATAGCAGTTTAATTTACTGATATAATCTTACAGCAACAAACTCCTGTTATAATGAAGATGTATATTTGAAATTAGAGGAATTCAAAGAACAAAATATATTAGTTTAATGAAAGATACTAAAACAAATAAATTTGTTTGTTTCAAACAGAACATACTTTAGTACCTTCTTTCTTAAAAGCAAAAAGGGTACTTTCCTTTAGACAGAAAGTTCTGGAGTTTGCAAGCACTCATCAGTGATTTTTATGGACTCATTTAATTTAATATATCTATATCTATCAATCCCCTCCCTCCCTCCCTCCCTCCCTCCCTCCTCTCTCTCTCTCTCTCTCTCTCTCTCTCTCTTTATACACACACACACACACACACACACACACACACACAACCTATTTAATTTCAGAACTATTGTTGCAAAGTCTTTGAACCAGGTTAAAGAGAAGAAAATAATCCTAGCAGAAACAACACTGCAAAGGTCTGAGGTGAGCAAATATTTAGCTTAACAAAACAAAGACGATATAGAAGCAATGCCTCATAGAGAATCTGCAAGTAGCAACATAACAAGTAACTACACGCAGGACTGGAATGGAGAAATGATCATTAAAACTTCAGTATGTTGTTGTTATATATTTTCACCCACTAGTGCAGCATCTATAGTTCACATCTATATTCACATCAGCCAAAATAATAGCAGATTGTCCTGAATGGAATGGCTGAAAGAGGCAGTCAGCCACTCGAAAAGAGTGCAGACTCTAAGTTAGAATTCAAGCCAATGTATAGTTTTATTTATTTATACAAAATGACTATCATTTAACTTTCATTATTTATTGTAATAAATTGTATTTTCAAAACAATTACCTTAAGTTTGAGTAAGCTATATGAAGAGGTTATTTAGATAGATGAATGTTTTTAAGTCTTGCCATTTGATTTGGAACAAACGTTCTCAACCCACTCCTCCCGAGTCCTACTTTGTTGTCTCATTATGGTGACAGGTATTCCTGGGCTCCCAAGAGACAAGTTCTAGAGCCAACTAAGATATAACTGACCTTGATAGCAAAGGATTGTAGGAGGTTAGCACCCACCCCTTTCCTGGAAGAGTGAAATATTTTAGGAAATATGAAAAAGGCAGAATATTATATTTCCCTGGATGAGAAATGGATAAGCATGTTTTGAAGCAGCTCCCATCTTCCTGCCCCCACCCTTTGTCAATGGGCCATTAAGGCCTGGACCAGTCTATTCTACATAACAAAGATCTACCTCCTTTGTAGGAATAGCCAAAGATCCAACAAAGATAGGATTAGCCCTCTACACAATAGCAGCAGAAACTCACCACATGTGACCTGGGAAGCATGTGACCTGGGAAGCACATGTGACCATCAGCCAGCAAGACTAGCTAAGACCCCCACCCCCTGGGAATCTGACAACCAATCAGGATACTCTTTTGGGGCCCCAGGAAATGCAAAGCCAGAGACAGCATAAAAACCCGAGGATTCGCTGTATCTGCCCTTTTCTGTTCAGGAATTCAAGCCATGTGATCCTGTCCACCATTAAACCATCTTTCCAAGCAGTCTCCATGTTTCCAGTGTCTTTTTCCCCACTTGGAGCAGAACCCAGAAGGATGTTTCTTCCTACAGGATCATCCACATCATGCCAGGGACATACCTGTAGGTGACAAAGCAGCAAACCAAGCCCAGCCTACAAGCAAAGCAAGGACAGAGAAGAAAAGTACTTCTGCAATAGGTAGTAGAGTTCATATCCAAAATATCTACAACAAAGTGTAGGAAGTTAGCACCCACCCCTTTCCTAGAAGAATGGAATATTTTGGGAAATATTAAAAAGGCAGAATATTATGTTTTCCTAGATGAGAAATGGAGAAGCATGTTTTAAAGCAGTTTCCACTGTCCTGCCCCCAATCTTTGTCAATGGACCATCATTTGCAACACAATAGGACCCATCTAGGATGAAACTCACCACATGGCACCTGGGAAGATTACATCAGCCAGCAAGACTAGCTAAGACCCCCACCCCTTGGGAGTCTGACAACCAATCAGGATTGGTTCACTCTTTCGAGGCCCCAGGAAGTTCAAAGCCAGAGAGAGCATAAAAACCCGAGGATTCGCTGTATCTGCCCTTTTTTCTGTTCAGGAACTCAAGCCATGTGAACCTGTCCACCATTAAACCATCTTTCCAAGCAGTCTCCATGCTTCCAGTGTCTTTTTCCCCACTTGGAGCAGAACCCAGAAGGATGTTTCTTCCTACAAAAGAAAGGAACTTTGGCTGCAGAAATGTGGGGAGAAGTCCTTGAGAATAATGAAAAAACTTCAGGATATAACAAGAAAAAGACCAGTGCTTGATGCAAAACCAAAGCAAGAATGACCAATCTTGATTTTAAATTCAGATGGAGGCATCTGTTTATTGTTCCACATATTGCTATAGAAAAAAGAGGCTTCAAAGAAAAAGAAGGTGAAAGATGCTGGAGAAAGAAAACAGAGAGTGTCAAAGGGAGAAAGAATAAAAGGCCCCAAACACTTTTGATGTTGGCTCTACCGAAGACTTCCTTTAGCCCCATCCATCAATTGGCAAGTGACTCTCAATATAAATGGCCTTCTCAACAACAACAAATTGCCTATCCATATTCTGAAAATGTTTTCCCTATATTTCATAAGCCATGGAAATTCATGGACTCCGTAGAAAGTTTTTTTTTCACTGAATAGAGTTCAGCATATAGCTTCTACAAATCATTTCTCTGGAGAGAAAAAGTGAAGGATGTTTCTTCCTTCTGTCACCACTGGAACTCTTTCTTGCAGGTCAACGATCAATACTGTTACACGGTCTAACGGAAGATTTGGTCATGTTATGAATGAATAGTACTTAAACGCAATTCTGCCTTTTGTGCACATGCATGCATGTGAGTGCATGTGCTGTAATTTAAAGGAAGTCTCGTTTTCAGAGAAAAACCACTAGTGGTGTGAATAATATGGTTATGGCTTTCCCCTATTTGGCAGGGCTACAGGAGATCAGCAGAAGCCAGCCTCTGTGGTTTGACTCTCTCCCTGATAATGAGAGACCTTCTTTCCAGCCCAGGAAAGAACAACACTCTAAAACGGGGAGGAAGAAAGGGAGAGCCATACTCTTGCCAATACCGGTAGCATGGAGGCCTGGAAAGATGTCACAAGATAGCCTGCTATTTATTGCCCATTTCCACTGTATAGGAAGGAAGGAAAGCGTTTGCCAAAAATAAGAAAGCGAAACCCTCCATGCTTCCTGTTTGATTTAACATTTGACAGGACAAAGTCAAGGATAATTCTAGTTTTGCTTTGAAGCATCCTGCAGTTGCTTTCCTTCTAAAAAAAGATAACAGTGCTTCAAAAACAATTCAGTTTCATCCCATGCCATTGGAATTTCACACAACTGGACCTGAACACAAACATAGATAGAAATGTTCAATTTTATGACAATATTGCTGCAAATGTATCCATGAATAATATACATGTCCCCCGGGTAAATTTATACAAGAGATGGCATTCCTAGGTTACACAGATGAATTTACTGTACATGGCTTAAGGTTATATACAAAAATGTGGATGGGATTCTTACCACAATAGAACATTTAATTGATATTCTTTTCCTCTTTTATCTATAGTTCTGTGCTAGATAACTAAGGTAACATCTTGTCTGAGGATGTCCCTAATGAACCTGGTCCGGATTCACTGAATCACAAATTAAGCTAAATAGTTATTTTATAGTGTCTCATTTCACCTGATTTACAACAGTGATAAGGCATTTACTTTGTCTGAAGATGGTCTTGAGTTCAATTTTGGCAACCTCCCTGTATGATTGGAAAAATCTGCTGACTCAAATCTTAGACCATTATCGTCTTATAAGTAATACCAAACTAAATAAACCATTGGCAGGATTTAATGTATGGAAACTTCCTATGCTTATATTCTTTAACAAATATTCTTCTGAAGTTCTTAACATTATATCTTTCAATATGACATTAGCACATCACAAACTTTATGTCCTTAATACTTTGAGGAGTAAGGTGTGCTTTGTAGGGTAGGTAAACACAACATAACTGCCATTTAGTTAATGTGGATTCCATGGTTTTATATAACACTAGCTACAGACTGGCCTGCTCCAAATGCATTGGAACAATGTATCTGCTAGAATTCCCAGCTTTCAGCTGCACATTCTGAAAATTGCAATTCTAACAAATCTGGAGAGTGTCAGCTGAGGATGCCATACAATACAAAGCATCAAGACAAGAGATGGCAACTTTCTGCCATAAATGCAACTATGTAAACTGCTGTAATTCGAAAAATGCAGAATGAGTCTAAGATGAACATCTAATCATTTTTACCCACATTAAAATTATCACAGTTTCACCTTATTCTGCTAGGGGATTTATAGGGCTTCAAAAATTGCTAAGCAACAAGTGCTAGGATCCTTCAGCACTTTTCACAGTGTCTGAATACACTGGGAACTGCAGTTATATCTAGACTAGAGAACTGTAGGTGCCTCACCTCTGGACAAATCAGAGTTCACAGGTTATCTTTCTACCCAGGGAAAGTATTATAGTATTTATTTACTATGAACAATATTATTTTTATTTAAGATGCTGAAAGAAAGAGATGGGAAGCATATATTATAAAGATTTATTTATAAATCTTCTGTAAATTTTATTTTCTTCTCAAACTCATATAAATTGTGTTTAAATATCAGATTATGATGAGCAATGGCATAAATCAGTCAAGCTGATAATTTTTCATTGTTTGGCCGTGTAGAAGGAAAAACTATTAATTCACAATAATCCAAGAAGAAGAAAAAATCCTGATATACTACTTTGATATAGACGCAGGAAAGCATTAAAACAGAAGTGGATATAGTGTTATTATTGGCCAGCCAGAAGTGACTAACAGATTTAACTAGAATGTGCATATTTATTGTAACATTTAAAAGGTTTCATTTAAAAAATATTTGTACTATAAGCCAAAATCCATTTCCCAAATGTACATTTCCCAAAATCCAACATCAAAGAAACATGCTGCTACTAGAGTTTTTGCCTATGGCCAAGGACAAATTTAAAAGCAAGTGCAAAAGGAAGAAGAGCCAATGATTTTTTAAGCCGCAGATCTGAGACACAGCTAAACCTTTTTTACCTTCCACAGATCTTCACTGTAATTGTGATCATACTGTTTTCCCTATGTAGCATATTCCAAATAGCAAATACATAGATTTCTTCATTGTGTAATACACAAAGTGTGCTTTACATTCAGATGCATGTTACTTCAAATATTAATGCCAAAATTAAGGAATTCAGCTTACAATTCCAAAACTCCCAGCCCTAATGGGAACGGGAGAAAATATGAAGAAAATAATGTTGAAATGTTCCCTGCTTAGGAAAATGGGAAATGGAAAATCAAGACAAAAAATTAGTGAATTCTCAATCAAGATGAAAGTAGTGCTGTTGCTACTACTGAGTGAGTGAGTGAGTGAGTGTTCACATTTTTTTAAACTGCTCATTTCCCGGGGAGGGGGCAGACAAACTCTGGGCAGTGTAAATAAAATGTTGAAATATCACAACAGCATATAACAATTAAAAAAAATTTTAAAATAGAATTTAATAGGAGGCAAGGATGATTAAAATCTGTTAGAAATTAGTAAAGGCAAAAGGAGACCGTCAGGGTGCCATCCAGCCCTATGGCTTTGTCTTCCTCTGAACTCCTCATGAGTGGCTGCAATGCCACATTTTAACTCCTTTGTGGAAGGCCAGGACAGTGGGGGCCTTTCTCATCTCCAGGTGGAGAATATTCCACACGTCAGACTATGCTATTCTGAAACTCAGAAATAGGGAAAACAATGGTATTTAGGCATTTTCACTTAGCCCACTTTCCTCATAACTAAGATGACTCCTTTAGTCTGTCAATCATCTGGACCCACAGGCAAGAGGCATACTTTCTGCAGATCATATTAGGAATGTTGTAGAACACTTTTGAGTCATTAATAAAGTTTCATACTACATTGACTTCATAATGTTTTGAATGTTTTCATAATTTTCCTTTGAATAAGAAATTGTCTGAGAGTACCAGGCTTAAACACAAGGCCAGTCATTGGTATGCCCACATGGATTAATTGTCTTTAGTAGAATTTTATACTCCATCCAGGTACTCACATCCATTTCCTGAAGTCAGACTTCAGGCAAATATTGAAATCATGTTCTCTTTACACTTTGCAGTTATATGCCACTGAAGTTATTTGGGTCCAAACCAGGTCTTTGGATTTTGCTTTTTTAACTGGAATTTAAGAACAACAACTGCAACTCTTCTTACTAACATGTGTCTTTTCCTGCACAAGGAGATTCTATTGTGTACTATTGAGAAAAAAAATGTTGCAGTAAGTAAATCCTGGCCTAGGGATATAGAATCTGCACACTTCCACTCATGTTGATGAACTACAATTCCCAGCAATGTCAGCTAGCAGGGACAATAATAAAAGATGCTGCAAGGTTCAGTAATACCTGGAGATACAGAGATAAAGAGACATATTTTATGGAAATAAAATACAACCATCTTAATTTTGTAGAGTGCTTGGTCTAGGGAAAACAGAAGAGTATTATATCCCTAAACTTCTCTGCAAAACTACTAATGCTTTTAGTACTTTTTATGATATTTCTACTTCTTCCACTTAGAATTCAGTTTTCATTTTTAACAGGCATACAAATATTGCTGATGATTGTAATGTATATTTGTTCTTCCTGTAGAAATATTGTTGCTATGCAGCTGTCACAAAACAAACGTTAAAATCACTGGCGTCCTCCTAAGTTGGGAACAGTTCATTTTAGTTTCCCTTCTGCTTGATAAATAACAAAACTAAACTTTTAAGAGTTTGGATCTCATAACAGGGGTTCTTAAAATAGCAGACCAACAGTACAGTAATTCCTTCCGGAGATCCAGTAATTTATGCTGAAAGAACGGACACTGGCTACCATGGCAACCATGACTAGTAACACTATGGGGAAAACGGCAACAAAAAAGGTCTTTTTTTCCTTTGCTCAGAAATCAGGTCTGGCTTCAAGCCTGTGATACAGTTAACATAGGGAAAGAAAGAAGGAGAATCAGCGATTCTACTCAGGTTCCAGTGACATTGCAAGGGTTTCATGGCTTGCAGTTTTCGCCTTGAAAAAACATTTGTTTCAAGTAATATGAATTTCAAGTGTCAATTTTGCACGTAGAGTTCCTTCTGATCCAATTTTTCCATAGATTATCTTGATTTTCAAATAAGATTTGTCACATTTCACTGCAAAGCACTCTTTTGTGTTTCTGAGCATGTCTTCGATAGCACTCAGGGCAATTGTTTTTTAGATCTGGCCTTTTTAAAATGTCTGGCAGAAATTTGGCAAGCAACACTAAGTTCCAGGCAGGGGAACACAAATGTTTCTACAGTGCATTTTCCTTCGCTCCCATAAGGAGGGACACTATCCCAAGGCACCCAAATTAATAGAGTAAATTTACACAAATCAAAAATTTGTGCCAAAGATTCATTGTGGTATTTTAACTAGAACAACCTAGCCACAGGAATATCATGGTTAGTCCCACTGATTTTAACATGAGTTGACCAGAAAGAATTGGTTTTCCTTAGAGCTAATTCCCTATGACCCTGTATTTTTCCTTATTGTCTAGTAATATTTGCTTCCTTCATCAAGACAGTAAAATTAAAGTATTATTATTTGTTGGCCTGCATATTTGGATATAAAATATATTATCCAGATGAGCTACACATTTTCCCAAGTATAACAGAAATAGATTTGAACCAAACTATTTACTATAAATATCTAATTGTCAAACAATTGCCCCTGATATTAACATTTTATCTATCATGAGAACATTTTATTGCAAAAGTTTTACAATTACATTTTCACCCCTTTTTTCACCCCCCCACCTCCCTCCCCAAACTTCCCATCCACCCTAACCCTCCCTAACCCTCCCCCCCCAGACTTCCCTATTACATACTCATAACTAATAACACTAATATATAAACCTGAACCCATCCCTCCCCCTATATAATTTTTCCTCTTTGTCTCTTTACATAAAAATATTTCTAATACATTATTTTCAAATAAAAGCTATTTGATACTTTCTGGTTTGGTATTTGTTCTGAACATATTCTATCCACCTTTTCCATTCCCATTCGTAAGTCTCTTGTGAACAATCTTTTAGATACGCTGAAATCTTCGCCATCTCTGCAAAGCTGGCCATCTTCAAAGTCCATTCCTCGATAGTAGGCAAAGCTTCATTCTTCCAATATTTACCTATCAACAATCTAGCTGCTGTTATCATATACAATATTAGTTTTATTTCACCCCGTGTAAAACCCTTAACTATACCCAATAAAAACAATTGTGGAGAAAATTGAATTTTTTTCTTCAAAACATTCTGCATGACCCACCAAATTTTTATCCAAAAAGCCTTAACTTTCCTACAGGTCCACCAAACATGATAATATGTAGCATCTACACAATCACATCTCCAACATTTTGGCTGAACATTAGGGTACATACATGACAACTTTTTAGGATCTAAATGCCATCTATAAAACATTTTATAAAAATTTTCTCTCAGGTTTTGGGACTGTGTAAATTTAACATTCTGAACCCAAATTTTTTCCCAAGTTTCCAGCATCACTGGTTCTTCAAAATTCTGTGCCCACTTAATCATACAATCTTTAACTAATTCCGTTTCTGAATCTCTTTCTAACAAAACATTATACAGCCTTTTAATATGCATTGGACCTTTCTCTCTTATATGTCTAACCAATTCTTCCTCATGCAACATAATACCAGTTTTTTGGTCCTCTTTCCATCTCATTTGTAATTGATTATATTGTAACCAGGTTAAATTAATCCCTTCGTCCAACAGTGTCTGCAGTGTCTTCAGCTGCCATCTGCCCGCATCTGTAAAAAGAACCTCTTTGTATAAAAACCCCCCGAGTGACATTATATTTGTATTCCACAAGGTATGACCAAGATCCAGCCATAGCGGTATTTTATAATCCCATTTGAGTCGGTGCTTCTTCCAAACTCTCATCAAAGAATCTCTGAGTATATGACTTTTAAATACTTTATCAACTTTATCATCATAAAATAAATAAGCATGCCATCCAAATTCAAGATCAAAACTTTCTGCATTCAATATTCCAGCCTTTTTATTTCCAAACCAGTCACTTGTTAAAGTTAAAGCTGCTGCATCATAATATAACTGTAGGTTTGGGAGTTTAAGGCCTCCTCTTTCTGGAACATCTTGCATAATTTTCAATTTCACTCTCGGCTTTTTCTCGTTCCAGACGAACTTATTCACACCAGACTGCCAGACTTTCAGTTGTTTATCACTTTTAAGCACCGGAATCATTTGAAACAAAAACAGAAATCTTGGCAAAATATTCATCTTAACTGCTGCTATTCTTCCAAGTAAAGACAGTTGCAGCTTTTTCCAGGTCTCCATGTCTTTCTGAACCTCTCGCCACAACACCTCGTAATTATTTTGAAACAATTTCATATTTGATTCTGCAACCTGAATTCCAAGATATTTTACCTTAGGTACAATTTCAAAACCTGCCCTCCTTTCAAGCTCATGTTTACGATCTTGTGTCATATTCTTAACTATCATTTTAGTCTTTTTTGAGTTCAGTTTAAAACCTGAAACTCTACCATAGTCTTGTATAATGTCGTTCATCAGGATTATTGATTCCATTGGTTGTGATAGGGTAACAACCAGATCATCTGCAAATGCCTTTATTCTATAATCCTCTTGCCTTATCACTATACCTTTCAAGATTTTTGAGTCCCGTATTGTATTTAGCAAGACTTCCAATGTTAATATAAATAAAAGTGGGGACAACGGACATCCCTGTCTTGTTCCTTTTTCAATTTTAAACTCTGTCGTCAAACTTCCATTAATAATAATCTGTGCTTTTTGCTCTTGATAAATTGCTGAAATCGCCTGTATAAATTGGTCCCCAAAGCCCATCTTTTTTAAAGTCTTTAGTAGAAAGTTCCAATCCACTCTATCAAAGGCTTTCTCCGCATCCAAGAAAACCAGCACTGCAGAAATCTGTTTATTCTTATCAAGATATTCCAATAAGTCTATTACTTGCCTTACATTATCCTTCATATATCTGCCCTCAATAAATCCCGCTTGGTCCTCATGAATCACTTTTTGAATTACTGGCATCAACCTGTTGGCTAATACCTTCGCATAAATTTTATAGTCTGTATTCAAAAGAGATATTGGTCTGTAGTTCTCTGGTTTTTTAGGACCAACTTGTTCCTTTGGTATCAAAGATATATAAGCAGTTGTCCAAGATGGGGGTATTTTACCCCCTTGTTGAATATTACAAAATAAATCTCTAAGTTGTTCCACCATTTCAGCTTGTAAAGTTTTGTAATACACTGCTGTCAAACCATCCGTGCCAGGCGCATTAGCTGTTTTTAGCTGCTTAATTGCTGCTATTATCTCCTCCACTGTTATAGGGTAATTCATTCTTTCCTTTTGTTGATCAGTAATTTTTGTAATTCTCTTATCCTTTAAATATTTTTCTATAAGTCCATTCTGCACCTCTTCTTTGGCATATAATTTAGTATAATAATCCACAAAAGCTTCTTTAATTAATTTTTGTTGAGAAATTTCTTTCCCTCCAATATCAATACTATCAATAGTCCGTATACTTTGTTTTTTCCTCAGTGTGTAAGCCAACCATCTGCCCGGTTTATTAGCATTGCAAAATGTATTATGCTTTGCGTATTGTAAACTTGTTGCAACTTGTTCCGCCATAAGCATTTGAAATTGGTCTTTCAAAAGTTTTATAGCACTTCTTATTCTTTCATCTGTTGGGTTTTTAATAAGTAACTGTTCCTTATTCTTTATTTCCATTTCCAACTCAGATCTTTTCTTTTGTCGGAACAGTCTGTGTTTAGAATTCATGTAGATAAGTACCCCTCTCATATAAGCTTTACTAGCGTCCCAAACAATTTCAATTGGGGTACCTTTATTCAAATTTATTTCAAAAAATTCTTTCAAATGCTTTTTAAGTTCTATTGTATTTTTTTCATATCTAAACAAGTTCTCATTTAATCTCCAAGAACGTCTCTCAACCTTATCCATCTCGATTTCTATCCATACAGGGCTATGGTCAGTCAAAGTTCTTGGAAAAATCTTTGTTCTTTTTGTCTTAATAAGTAAATCATTTGACAACAGAATAAAATCAATCCTAGAAAAGGATCTATGTCTATCGGAAAAAAAAGTGTAATCCAATTCATTCGGATTATGTATTCTCCAAACATCTTTTAGTTCCATATCTTCTTTCATATCAAAAAAAGTCTGCGGTAGTCTGATTCTAGACTTTGCCAAGCTCTTTTTATCTAATTTAGAATCAATTACTCCATTCCAGTCTCCCATAAATAAAATAGATCTATAGTCCCATTGCAATATTTTAGTATGTAACATCTTGTAAAAACAATCCTGTTGTTGGTTAGGAGCATAAATTCCAATCAAAAGAATTTGACCATTTGCTGTAAGCAATTCAATTGCTACAAACCTACCATCTTGATCTACTTCTATAATTTTTGCTGTTAATTTTTTATTTACATAAATAACCACACCATTCTTTTTCTGCGAAGTTGAAGATATATAATGCACTCCTAATTTTGAATTTATCAAATATTTCTGATCTTGAGTTGTAATATGTGTTTCTTGTAAGCAAATTATATCATTATTAAATTGTTTCAAATATGTAAATATTTTCTTCCTTTTCTGTGCTGAATTCAACCCATTAACATTCCAAGATAGACACTTAAGGGTCATCGGCCTGTTTCTGGAGCGCAGAGCAAAATATTTGAAGTTCATCCAAAAGCTTCGATCTTGCTCTTCCCATAGCTCCACTCTCTTGTGGGGTACTCTTAGCTGCCATCTTGTCTTGTCTTTCCTGTTGTTGTTGTTGCTTTTGTTTAAGTAGCTTGGATTGAGCTCTAGTTATACGTTGATCTTTAACTTCAGTCAGCTGAATCAAATCCAAAATTGGAGAAGAATCCAGCAAGGGCTCACTCAGAAAACCTCCTTCTGCACCTTGCACATTTTCTAATTCTTGCTTGGGCTGTTCTTCCGACTGCCTCTCTTCACTCTCCTTAATCTCCAAAACTGTAGATGTACGTGGAGATGGTGTTCTTTCCTTAAGAATAGTACTATAAAAATGTTGTGCCTTCTCCACGGTATTCAATCGATATCCTTCTCCCTTATATCTAAAAATTATCCCAGCTGGTGCATCCCACCGGAAGGGTATCTGTAAGTCTTTCAGTTCCTTAACAAGAAAACCAAACTCTTTTCTAGCTTTCAGCATTTTAGGAGGTAATTCTTTAAAAATTACAAGTCGTGAGCCCCCCACTTCTACAGAGGTGTGAAAAGATTTTTGGAGGATTTCATTTCTAATTTCTCTCTCAGTAAAGTATATGACCACATCTCTAGGCAATTGTCTTTGTCTGGCCACCCAAGAGTTGACTCTGTAAATTTTATCTATTTTGTGAAATACCAAATCAGGGTTAACTTGTAAGATCTTAGCCAGGGCTTCAGAGCAGACTTGTCTCAAATCCTGTCTCTCCTCCTCTCGAATTCCCCGAAGCCGTATGGCAAATTCCATCGCCCGAAATTGTATCATGACAATCTCATCTTCAATTCTCTGCATTTTATTATCAGCTTCTTCAATTTTATAGTCATTATCTTTCATCCTAACATTAACTTCTAATTTGAGTTCTTCAACTTTAAAATCAACTTTCCCAATAAAATTTGCCAGGCCAGACGCCACTTCTGATATTTTTTTGGTCACCATATTTTGATTCTGCTTCACCATATCTTTAACTTCATTAATTTCCTGCAAAAATTCCTCATGTGATTTTTGAAGTTTATGATCTATTTCCTGTTGAGATTCTTGAAATTTTTCATCCAAAGTTTTAGCAATAAAGTCTTTTAAATCTCCCACATCAATTTCTTTTTTCTGAGTTTGTAGTTGTTGAGCAGGGGGAAGTTGCGTTTGATGTTTGTGTGTGGGGGATCCCCCCCCTGATGACTTCCCTTCCTGCTTCTTTGAAGCCATTGTGCCACGTAGGCTAATTTTTCTAGAGAGGGAAGTTCTTTTTCCTTTCCCTCTTCCACAAAAGCTTCTAAAAAAGTCCCCCAAATTTAGTCAGGTAAAGCAAAGTCAAATTTTAGCAAAAAGAAATGTTTTCCTTTAGGTAAGACAACTTTGTAGCAACTTTTCAACTTTGTAGCAAAGCAGAGAGGCTTCACAAATTCACTTTCACTAGCTCGTTAACTCAAGCGCTGGACGCCATATTTTTTCCAAATCACTTTCACTCGCTCACTTTCTCTTGATTTAAAAAGTCAATAAAGCACTAATACTTGCAATTTTCAGGTTTCTGGATTCAAGTTGGTATTTCCGCTATTTGTTAGAATTAGTTCCTCTCACTTTAAGAGTGCTTCCGGTTTGCGAGCTTCGGCGACGGCGGTGATTTTCTAAGACCGCCAGCCCCGCCGCCTGTAGAGCCGCCCCGCGAACGAGGAGCGGCTCGAAAACTCCGAAATCTTGAAGATTGCAGGAGCAGAGACAGCAGGGCACAGGTTGAGCCCCTGTAACCCCCCCAGGGATTTGTTTCTGGGGGTGAAAACAGGAGCGGCTCCCTTCCAACCTGCGGAGACTCCGGGCGGCGTGGGACGATTCTGCCTTCAGCAGAACAAGCCGACAGCAGCAAACTCTTAAAATATCATGAGAACATTTTAGATCAGGCCAAAAACAAATCTTATTTACAGAAGACTGCTGGAGAACTCTTGAGTAATAGTTTCTATTTTGGTACCTCAGCCATTGATATTCCAAAGTGTAAATTGCCTCTGGTATGAAAGGCAATACATACAATAGTATTGTATTTCTAATTGGTAGACACTGATGCATCTTGTTTTTTGATAATTATATAATCCTTGTGCATGTATGCATTTTATGGCAGTGCTAAATATTACAAGTTAACAACATCGATAAACAAATTTTCAAGGCATTTAACTATTGTACTGGCAAGTTACTCTCTGTATGAGGCATATGTTACTACAATTTTTATAGATAGACAGGGGAAAATGTTTTGAAAAATATAACAAATTAAGATATAATTCAATTGTTTATTAAGTTTCTATTTACTTTGAAAAGTTTCCATGGTTTTTGACACTGATTGGACAAGTTTAATGCACAAAAAAATAGTCAAATGGGAGAAAATTAGTTGTGTGAGCATTTTAACTTCATTGCCTTAAAATTACTCTTGTTCTTTTTCATATATGTAAAACTATAACACCACTTTTCTCCCACTTTGGATAACTGCTTATTGAAGGAAAGAAATATGTCGCTTTTTCCTCCCATAAAGAGTAAAACAAGGGAACAATATATGCTGCATATCTGAATCAATACTTATAGAACTGAATTAATTAAAGGAAAGTTAAATCCCTTTAAAGTTCAGAGTTTATTCAGGGACTACATGTTCATTATCAAGCTGTACCATATATTAAATTTTGCAAATGAAAGCATAACAAACAAAATATTAAGAAATCTCTTTCTTAAAATATAAAGAACAAAATCAATAACTTTCAGATTCTTCTTGGTTTAATGTAGTTTTTAAATTCTCCTATAGATCTGTATCAGTGGTGGGTTTTACTTACCTTTGCTACTGGTTCACTCGCGCATGCGCCTTCACTTCACTCACGCGCATGCCACTTCTGTGCATGCGCAGAGCGTATTTGATGACTTCCAGGCAGGTGGGCAGAGTCTCCTGCCGCCGCTATTACCGGTTCTCCTGAGCCGGTGCAAACCAGGAGCAACCCACCACTGATCTGTATGCTCTATAGATTGTGAATCATGTCAAGTCCAGAAATAAATCTTTTAAAAAGGAAATTAAATTATAGGATTGTGCACACTTTGAAATTATTTGAAAGAAGTTCCTCAGATTCCATTACAGCTTTCCAACTCTTTGCCCCAATCCTATAAAAGGATGCTGTTGCTTCAAGCAGTTGATTCATGATGCAACCTTTTTATAGTAGATGATTGGAGTAGTCACTCAAAAGCCAAAACACTTCTAATTCACTTTTGAAGTAAGCACAATCTTATTAAATAATCCAGTGTTAACCATTCTGTTGCTTTCTTATAGCACTTTATTAGACAGCTTGAAGAGATTGCAGTTCTTTTTAAAAAAAAAAATACTTTAAAGAAGACGACGTTGTTCTGATCTCATCTCAAATAGATTGCTCAATAGTCTCATCCCTCTGGCCTCTCTGCTGATTCTGTGGAGTTCTTTGGATCATAGAGAAACCACAGCAACAACATAGGTTGTTGGAACAAATGTGAATAGGAACTCACATCTGAATCTACACCATGGTAAAAAGGGTGGCAGACATACTTAATTTTCCATCCTATCAGTATCCACAGATTGCGCCCTTGCATTCCTATCTCAGATGACCCACTCTTTTGTGGAGCTGTGGGGTAGGAAGAACTTGCCAAAGGCTAATGTGAGATCAGGGGCAATATTTCTGAGAAAATCCAGTTCTCTAGACTCCGCATGGGCAGAGTCAGAAGGGGTGACTGAACCAGTATTTTAAGGTACCTGGTAGTCATTTAGCTTGCTCAGTCCAGGGAAGTAGATAAGAGTAATTTTAGCTATGAAATCCCTTATTTGCAGTCCTGAATCATATTTCATCTTGTTCCTTCAGGAGCAATGATGGGCTGAATCCAGAAGGTAGTCTTTTAGGGATTGGGGTGATGCCTTCTGCCTTGAAGGATGGGGTGGTAAACACTGTCCTAAAAAGATCCTCCTCTTTGGATCTGGTTAATTTTAACAACTGCCAGAGTAAAGGATAGCGTGATGGAGATTAAACAGCCTTGACCAGGGGTGTCAAACTCAAGGCCTGGGGGCTGCATCTAGCCCATGGGATGCTTAGACCTGGCCTGTGGGGCTGCCCTGATTACAGCAAAGGACCAGCCCGTGGTGGTGCCTTTGCCAGCAAAAATGGAGCTTGGGAGCGCCGCACACATTTATTTTATTTTTATCTTGCCTTTGTTACTTTCATATATTTATTTATTTATTTATTTATTTATTTATTTATTTATTTATTTATTTATTTAAAATTTATATACCGCCCTTCTCCCTGAGGACTCAGAGCGGTGTACAGCCAGAATTAAAAAAACATGGAATACAAATATTAAAAAACAATTAAAATATATATAAATTTGGCCCAAGATTAAAAATACAAACTAATTAAAACATTTAAAATTTCTTCTTAAGCCAGCCCGGCTTGCTGGAAAAAGTGAGTTTTAAGGGCACGGCGGAAGGCACTAAGGTCTTGGATTCTCCTTATCTCTGGGGGCAACTGATTCCAGAGGGTAGGTGCCCCCACAGAGAAGGCCCTCCCCCTGGGGGTCACCAGCCTACATTGATTGGCTGACGGCACCCTGAGGAGGCCCTCTCTGTGGGAGCGCACAGGACGATGGGAGGTCGTCGGTAGCAGCAGGCGGTCTCGAAGATAACTAGGCCCGATGCCATGGAGCGCTTTAAAGGTGATAACCAATACACACACACACACACACACACACACACACACACACACATATATATATATATATATAAAATCTACTGTCTTTGGTGTAAGCCGCCCAGAGTCCTCGGAGAGTGGGCGGCATAGAAATATGACTAATAAAAAAAATAATAAAAATAATAAAAACTAAAATACTCCTTTTTCCTCCTATTTTCTCCATAACAACAACCCTGTGAGATGAAGTGAGTTTAGAGAGAGTTATTGGCTACTCAGCTGGTTTTCATACTTAAGGCAGG
>NW_027257452.1:0-20439 GCF_029215685.1 Pituophis catenifer annectens | reverse complement strand
AAAATAAAAAAAAAAAATAAAAAAAAATAAAGTAGCTACAGACCAAGACTTTACCCCCATGCCAGAACAACCAATGGAAACACCCACCATCCCCTCCCTGAAGGAATGGATGAAAACCCTACAAAATACTTGGCCTGTAGTCAAATTAGCACTAAAGAACACTAGAGAAACATTTAAACACCAAGCAGACAAGAAGAGAACACAACCAAAACCTTTTCTCAGCCATTCATATTCTGGCTAATCAAATGCGGAAACAAGTTTGCTTGCTGCAGATTTTAATATGGCCGCAATCTGGCACGACTGAGGTTCAAACAGATGTAAAGTCAGCACTGGGAGCTATCACCTACCAGCACTGTAAATAACATTCAAATTAGCACAGGCACATCCACAGCCCAGCCCACCCCCATAGCCAGCGTTCAGCTGTGTTCCCTCCTTCCTGGTCTCTTTGCTGCCCCGGTGCAGCCGCAGTCGTTAGGAGCTGTGGTGGCTGGTAAAAGGTGGTTTACAGTTCTCCGCCCATCAGCTGTGTCTCCATCAGCACCGATCAGCTGATGGAAATGAGCATGCTGGCCGAAGGAGTGGGAAGCCATTGGGAGCCCGTGGAACACCAGCTGATGAAACCATGCTGCTCCCGCAGCTGTCCTGCTTCCATGCAGCAGTTCCCCCATCTCCCCCTGTATGGCAAGCTGGGGTTTGACACCTTTCCAAATAGGTGACAGAGTATACTTATCCACAAAATTCTTGCAAACACTACAACCCTCAAAGAAATTAGGGCCAAAATTTGTGGGACCATTTCCAATCACTAGAATCATCAACCCAGTGACAGTAGAATTAGCACTCCCCAAAACACTCAGATAAGTACACCCAGTCTTTCACATTAGCCTATTAAAGAGAAGTCACATCCTCACTTAGACCTCAAACCCCTGCACCACCCACACCCATAATAGTTGAGGATGAGCCAATTTTGAAATCAAAGACAACCATGATTCTAGAATCCATTGAGGGAAAACCCCATACCTAGTAGCGTGGAAACACCTACCCCCTTCCCAAACTGAGTGGATGGACAAAAAACACATCATCGCTCCCACATTCTTAAAGAAATTCCACATCCAATACCTGCACAAACCTTGCTAAAATACTATAATGGCTCTCTTTATTTATCTCTTATAGGTGGATCTATCTTTTTTCTAAGGAGGGTGGCATGTCAGATCCCTAATGTGATACTGCCATTCAAATGGAGGCAAGGGAAAGCATGAGGATAAGCTATATTTTTATAACCTTTTTCCTGGCGTCTAAGTGCCGTGCAGTATTCTCACCTTCTTTGGAATGTATTAAGGAGGGAGGACATGTGGATTATTTCAGTTTGCTGAAAGAGGAAGAAGATCCTGGGAATGGCTCCTTATCTGTTTCTCAAGACAGCTATTACAATAAACATCTTCACACCTGTGGATTGGCTGAATCCACATTTGGACTGGAGGCAGGGATTCTAAAGCTCTATTTCTAGCTGTGTAGTTTGGGAGGGAATTTATAGTCTGCTTTGCCTGTCCTGCTATCACTTCTTCTCAATAAAAGATTCCTTTTGAAATACTACATTTCAAGAGTCTATACTTTCTTGGGAAAGGAGGAAAGGCTGGATACACTACTAAATGTAATTTAGTAAATGAATTAATGGGCTCTATCTTTCCCCTCCCAACCAGCAGAGTTTTGCTACCTTTGTGCTTTGCCCTATGCATTGCAGTCCACCTGCTGTACTTCTCCAACACTAGTTGTTGCTTTCCAGTCAGTTGCTGGGTTCCACTTCTTCAGTCATGCCAGCCACAATATCATAGTCTCTACCATTTTCTGGGCCACTAAGTACCATATAGTTTCCTTGTGGCTTTCTGATCTCAGGGTTACTGGTTCAGTTAGACATGTGGCTGGCAGCCCCCCAATAAGGGAGCCATCAACTTGCTCAAATTTCATAGATTGCCTCAATTTTTTAAGTCTCAGTCCCATCTTTTCCACAATTCATAGGCTAGCCAAGCGACAGGTGCAACCTAAGTCTACAAGGGCTGTGAAAACCCCTCTCGCCCCTGAGTGGGGCACTAGCATCTCCACCTGGGCAAAGGGACAATGATTCCACTTACTATCAGATCATCCTCCCCTTTGCTCTCGCTCTTGAAGAAGACCAGATTGGGGTTGCTGGGGGTCAGAGTTCCCTTCCCCTCATTAGAGGGGGAAGAGACCTCCATAACCTGCTGCACCACCCATGTCTTCTCTTTTCCCTTGTTGCCTTCAACTGGCCTGGGTCCCTTTCTGCTGACATGGTTTGCAGGGCCAGGCATTTGGCTGCTCGATGGCCCTCTTTTCCACATCAGAATCAGGCTCCAGGCAGGTGTCACAGGTTCTCCCTAGGGGTGGCAGGAGGAGCTGTTGATTCCTTATGCATTGGCGGGCGTCTCTCCTGGCTTCATCGGGGATGACCCTCATGTGCTGCATGCTGCCAGTACTCCAACAGGTCTAGCTCCACTGTGGTCACCAGCTGGTACCATGCCCTGAGGTTGTCTGGAATTCCTCAGGGCAGGCAGTTTTGGTACAGCACAGCTCCTTATTTAGCCCATCTCAGAAGTGGAATACCAGTAAGTGTTCTGGACATCATCTCAGCTTCCCAGCCAGGCTGCAGAACTTCTGAATATATTTGGTTACCTACTGGCTTCTCTGTGTTATGGCATGGATCCTGGATTCCATTCAGCAGGTCCGGGCAATGTCTCCAAACCTGCCTCGAAGTTCATCCAGGAGGGCATCCACATTCCCCAACTCTGGCACTCCTTCATCATGGAGATACATCACCCATCCTGCTGCCTTGTCCTCTAGATTCGAAACTTCATCTGGGTACATTGCTCTGTACTGCTCCAGATAATTCCAAGTCTGGTTCAGGAAGTAGTCTGGCCTCCCATCAAACATGGCTTTTAGAGATGGGGGCTCTTGATCATCCTGAAGTAGCACGTAGCCCTCCAGGGGGCTGCTTGAGCCTGGGTTCCTGCCACTGCAGGGATTCCCTGGGCTTGTCCTGCAACTGTAGGAGGGATGGCAGCTCCTATTGGGGGAGCCCCAACCCCTTGGACAATGCTTTCCATTCTCACTCTTTGGGGTGGAGAAGGGGACAGGGCTGCTGACACTTGGCCCATCCCAAGACCCACTCCCAGGACTGATGGATTCACTGACACTGCTCCCCGCATCTTCATTCTGATGAAGCTTTCATGCAGTTGCTCCATAGATGGGCTGCGGCACACTGTCAGGAATTTCCACTCCTCTGGCTCTTCCCAGTCTGCAGCCCTTCAGGCCTTCCATTTGTTCCTTTGAGTCATGGCAACTTCAGGTGGGACCAAGTGGAACTTCAACTTGGCTGCCTTCCCCACTCCACTCGGCCATTGCGGCTTCGAGTCAGGGCAAATGGATCTGGCCACAATCTCCTCCTCACACACTGGGGGCTGCTCCATCTTTTCCATTCTCACTTTGGATTGGGTTACCACTGCTGCGCCCCGGCACCCACTTGGGCAACTGCTGGTGCCTTCCAAGGAGGAAGCGCTGATGCTTCACTATGGCATCAGCTTTTTGCTCTGTTCCAGACATCATTAGGTTACAGCTCGCTTGGAGTTATCCAAGTAGGCTACATTGAGTTAGGAGAACCGGTTTAACATCAACAGTCCAATTAGCAAACCTAAAACAAGGAAACACTCTCTGGAGAATTGAATTCCCAAAAGTAAAATTTTATTGGATACACCATGTTGGTATTGAAGAAACAAAGCCAGCTCTGTGTTGAATTTATATTTATCAACAAAGAAATAAATTCAACACAAAAATAGTTTGTCATGAAAGCGACTATCTGCAAAGGCTCCTGGATTGGGGCTGAAAGATGAGAGCGGAAGCAGTATGCTCTGTACCATATTTGGCTTTGCTTCTGCAGTTCCGAGATTGTGTATCCAATAAAGTTATACTTTTGGGAATTCAAAGATCCCAAGAGTGTCTACTTCTTTTGGGTTTGCTAGTTGGACCGTTGACATTAAGATCCAATGAAGAGCCTTTTCACCCTCACTGGTGAGCAGTACTGGTGGTCTAGCTACCGTGTTTCTCTGAAAATATGATCTACCCCCAAAATAAGTCCTAGCCTGATTTTTGGGGTGGGCCTAATATAAGCCCTACCCCAAAAATAAGCCCTACTGAAGGGGGTGGGTATGGCCAGCAGAGGAGGCAGTCCTTCCCCAGTCACCTCATGGCTGCTCGGCCCCTTAACTGTGGCCCGTGGATCAACTGAGCCAGCAAGGGCTGGGAGTTCTGTCTCTCCAGGTGCCTAGAGATGTTTCTGGCACACTCTTGCTAGCCCCAGCCTTGCCCGTGGCGTCAGGCAACCTTGCAGCCGAGGGCCCCTCTCTTCTGCAGCTTGCCTTGTGGCTCTGGAGCAGGCGACGACCACAGTTTGCATTCCATCAGGCCTGGAGCTCGGGTGTTGCTCAGGCTGCTGCTATGATGAGGCAGAAAGTCCTGCCACCTGTTGGAATCGGCTCCCCCACACCTTTACCCAGCTGCTGCTGCTGCTTGAGAAAAGGACGATTGGCAGGCAATTCTGGAAGATTGTGGGAAGCACATGCTTACGGTAGAAGCAAAGCACAGCCTATCCTTTTCAAGCAATCAAATGTCTGTCTGTCTGTCTGTCTGTCTGTCTGTCTGTCTGTCTGTCTGTCTGTCTGTCTCTCTCTCTCTCTCTCTCTCTGTGTGTGTGTGTGTGTGTGTGTGTGAGAGAGAGAGAGAGAGAGAGAGGGAGGGAAAAAGAGAGAGAGAGAGAGATAGCAGAGGGGAGTAACAAGAATTGCAGGCAACAGTTTGAAAGGGTTTCCTCTCCACTGTTTCTCTCTCTCTCTCTCTCTCTCTCTCACACACACACATACACACACAGACATTTGATGAGAAATGGCAAAGGGCAACTGGGTAAAGGGACTGAGCTTCCCCCACCCAGAAGCAGCGTACAGCCTCTCACAGTAATGGGAATTGCAGGCAATTCTGGAAGATTGTGGAAAGATTGTGGGAAACAAGAAATTCCTGAGCTCAATTTTGGTGAATTTTTAGAAGGTACCAAACAAGAATATAACTGTGGAGAGAGAGAGAAAACTAATAGTTCTTGTACTGTCACCAGACAATATATTTCCCCCTCATTGTTTCACAGCTTCACAGCAAGCACTAAATGAAATGCCAGAATTTATTTATTTATTTACAAGGCTTATGATTTCATTAATGTTATGGTGACCACAGTTAATATTTTATGTGGGTTTGTTTGCTATATTTTGTCTGGGGAAGAATCAATGCTTGTGATTATTTTCTTTCTTTCTTTCTTTCTTTCTTTCTTTCTTTCTTTCTTTCTTTCTTTCTTTCTTTCTTTCTTTCCTTCCTTCCTTCCTTCCTTCCTTCCTTCCTTCCCTCCCTCCCTCCCTCCCTCCCTCCCTCCCTCCCTCCCTCCCTCCCTCCCTCCCTCCCTCTCTCTCTCTCTCTCTTCTTTGGGTTTTCTTCTGATTTATTTGTTTTTAAGATTTAGTATTATAGAATTGCTCAGAGTTTGGGGGCTGCTGGTATAAAATCTATGTCATAAACAAACAAACAAAACCCCAAACTCTTAGATTTGTATCTTGCCTTTTTTCCTCATATAACAGAAGATTGTCCTGCAGAACAATCCACGTGTGGAACTCAAAATCTGTTACAAAAGATTTGAAATACAGGTAATCCTTGAGTTACAACCATTCATTTAGCAACTGTTTAAAGTTACAATGGTACTGAAAAAAGTGCCTCATAACTGGTCCTTGCACTTATGACCATAGCAGCATCCTCATACGGCCATATGATCAAAATTTGGGCACTTGGCAACTAACATATATTTATGAGAGTTGCAGTGTCCCCGAGGCATGTGATCATCATTTGTGACATTCCCAGCTGGCTTCTGACAAGCAAAGTCAAGGCAGATTCACAGATTCACAACTTCATGATTCACTTATCAGCTGCAGTGATTCACTTAATAGCCATGGCAAAAAGGGTTGTAAAATTGGGCATGATTCACTTAACAAAATTCTGGACCCAATTGTGGTTGTAAGTCAAGGACTACCTGTAAACAGTTCCTAACTGTTTCATCCCAACAGAATATATTCTCATTATGATCCTGGTCTTTCTGTTCCAACTTCTTCCTAGGGGTAGAAGTTATTCCTAGCACCCCTCTTTCTATTATCTGTGAGGGAAGCATATGGATTACCCTAATGGACAAGTGTGCAGTTTGAAGATACAAAAATGTTGTCTGACTTGCAATACTTCTGCACAGTTTTATCTACCCAAGATGATGCATTAATTTAGAAGTGATGAAGATATTGCTATCTGACAAAGCAGAACATGCAACAGCAAAGCAATAATCAAACATCTGACACAGTCCAAAACTTTCTTGAAGCAGACAATGGCTTCTCTGGTGCTTTTCAGCAGTCAATTTGAGGGAAAGAAGCAGTAGACAGAATGTTCGTTAGAAGTACATATTTTCTTTCTGGTTCATTTAACAAATGCTAACCACATCTGGAATTTATCAGTCACCTCCTCATGCATGCCTCATTTTCTCTTTCAAAACTATGCAGATCCATATCACACCTCCAGCAAAAGTTATTTAGCTATACTGGAAGACTGCCATTCCTCAAGAGAGATTTAATGATAGGTTTAGCTTGCATCACTCAGAAAGGAATTAAGTGGTCTGGAGCAAAATTAATAGCAGTGCAACCCATTTTGTATGCTACTATGCTTTGAGTTTATTTCAGTGCACAATTATGCCTTGCTTCCATATATAGATATACAGCATTTCTATAAATCTAAGCATCTGGGTAATGTAGATGAAGCGGGATCTGATAGATGACCACTGGATAACTTTCTATTCACTCTATTCTAAAAAGCAGAAAATGCATCCGGTTGGAAAAAGTACAAACTCAGCCAAAATCCTTTTGATACCTTTAGGAGGCCTCTAAGTTGTCAGAAGAAAGGAACATTCTAATGACATACAGCTTAAAGGTTGGTAAGGTCAAGGATATTCACATGAGCTAGAAGTCGTCTATCAACAGAAGATAATTTGAATCTATGCTCCAGTAATTTACAGAAGAATTATGATTGTTTGGAAAGGATAATGTAAAACTTTAGTAATTAGGAAATGTCACTTAAATATAACAAATGTATATGACCATATAAACTGCTGAGTTAACAGAATCCTTTGTTTGAAAATGTATAAAACTGTGGTCTCAGAATCATAAGTTGTTCAAAGCTTCATGTACCAAACTGGCTCTGAACCTTGCGCAATAAAAGTGTCTCTGGCTGACCTAGGAATGTTGCTTTGTCCTCATCATTCCACAACATTTATGGCACCCTGGCAGATGGGACTAAGGCACAAAGAACTTTTGTTCTGCCAGACAGCCTGCCCCAGCGGGAACCGACGCCTCCCCAAGGAAAATCCACTGGCCGGCCATTAGGACTCCTTTGAAGTCCACGGAATCTTTCGATGAGGAGCTGCTATGAACCCGCTGGCGAAACAGGCTAGTCAAGGATCCTTAAAGGTTAGCCAGACACAGAGACCTTAACATAAAAAAGAAAGAAAGAAAGAAAGAAAGAAAGAAAGAAAGAAAGAAAGAAAGAAAGAAAGAAAGAGAAAAAGAAAAAGAAATAGGAGGAAAACAGGTAAGTATAATTCAGGGAGTTCAAGTCTCTCTGTTAAGAAATACCCACCAATTTAGTGGTGGAAGAGGGGGCCTGATCACCCCCCTAGGAGAAAAGGCGTCGTCCTAAAGTCTCTGGAATTAAGTATTTAAGTATTGGAATTAAGGAATTAAGTATTATGTGTGATCTTATGTGTGGTAAGAGAAAAGAACTAATTGCAGTGTTATAAATTGACATTCTTAAAAAGCCAGAGAACTCTGAAAGAACTAAGAATAAAGAAGAAATTGTTTACTGTTCTTCCCACCCGGGGTTTAGCAGGCAGTAAAAAGGTAAAGCCTGTCTAAATGGGAAGACTCAGATAATTTGACTTGATCAATTTGGTGTGATTTCTGTTAAAAAAATTCCTGGATGTGCATCTATAATGATAGTGTGTAAAATTGAATGGGATTGAATTGATTGTGATATGTTTGGCTGGCCAGCAAATTAAGTAAACTTGTGCTTGAACCTGTGAAAAACAGGTCTGGAAATGTTTGATGATATGTGTGCATGTGTATGTATGTAATCATTTCCAAACCTGCAGGGAAGATGAAATCCTCTAATAATAGTGGCTTGTGAAAAAGCTCACTGAAATAATTGTAATGATTGGTTTGCATGAAGTGAGATTTTTGCATGTGAGATTGGTGTACGCAAGCAGTTTGATTGCAGCACGAATGTGAGTGTGTTGAGGGTAAAAGTTGGTGTGAATGCACTTTGATTCCCTTTCATATAATTTGTGGATAATGTATGTGAAAGTAGTGGAAATTAGAGAGAAATGCAGAGGGTTGTGTTGTTGAAAGGATGCTGAGAGGCGAAAGGAGATGAGAATTCTATGTAGTTTAAACATTTTTTTCCCTTTCCCCCCTTCCTTTGGAGGAGAGAAACAGGAAAAGGGTGGGCTGCGGGCATCTCTCTCTCTCTGCTGAATGAGCATGAGAAAGGAGGGGGAAGTGGGTGATCAGCTCATGCTGTTTCGGTCTCTTTAATTTGCATATGAAAGCTTTTCTGCTCTGAATACAATTTTGATTTTATTTTTTCTGGAAATTTTTTGAGGTTTAAAACACTTAATTAAACCTATATAAAAGAAATGATTTTGAAAGATTTTTTTGAATCTGACTTGCATTTTACTAAAGGCAGAGAATTGAAGCTAGAGTTTGATCCAAATATATTTCAGAGCATTGATCCAAAGTATTTCATTTAGACTGTTTGTTTTAGTTTTAATGTCTTTATGTCTGTGTGCATTTTGAATGCTTAGGTGCTCCATCATATGGCATTGTTTGTTTGTTAGCAGCATAAGTGGTTGCCCTTTTAGAAGTTGTTACAGAGATGGGTTACAATAGTAGAAGGGTGAGAGGAAGGTGCCTTTAAATTGGTCCACACAGACTTGTGCTGACTTGGAAATCAGGAGGAATTGAATGTTTTATAAGAAGAAGGAGTTAGAGAAAGTAGAATTGATGGAAGGGAAAAGGTATGTGATGTGTTTTTGGAAGGTTATGGATGTTGTATAAACCTTTGGACGGGGAAGGAAGAAAGGAATGGGCAGGGAAGACAGCGTTAAAGATTACCCGATCCAAAGAAGAGGAAGTTGACAGAGATCAGATTAAGTGAACAAAGCATTTGAATACACTTAATTAGTGAAGGGAGTGTTGGAAGATATGAGAAGCTCAATATTAAAAGAGCAGGGAAATTCCCCTAAAGAAAATAAGCAGAAACTCAGGCAGAGTTTCAGCCCCCACCTTTACCAATGGGCCATTAAGAAGCTGAGACGGCCACCTTATTTTCCACAACAAAGGAAGAAAAAAAAATTACAGTGGGCTGGGAGGGGCAGAGAGTGGACTGTGAAGCGGTTGCTTGTTTGCCAGATCTGGGACAGAGGAGCCTGATCACAGGCAAGGACAGGATTTGGGCACCATGGAACGGTCACACACACAAATCAAAGAATTCCCACGCCAAATCAAAAGATTTTAAAGGGTCACATAGAAAATCAAAAGATGTTTTAGAATAAAAAAAAAGGTTACTCTTACAGTTAAGACGGGCTGGCCTCGGAACGCTGTGCTTGTGTTTGTTTCTTGCCTGCCTCCCTAGAAACAATAAACTGATTCTCCTCTCAAGCCGCTGACCTCCAATCATTTCGAAGTAATCTCCCAGCCAGAAATTTTGAATTCAGGAAGGGAAAGCTCTGCCTTTCAACAATTCTTAAAGGAAAAGGCTTCTTTTTTCCTTCCAACAGGAGTAGGAAAATCACTCCTGATAGAATAGAAGGAGTGGCGTCTCAGCCTCTATCTATAAACAAGCAAGAATTAAGATAATTCTATGCAAAATTAATTGAATCTGGACCCTGGAGTTTGAAATGGGAGGGACATGAAAGAGGAAGCCTTGAAAATTTGAAACAAGCTTTAACCAAGGCTCCTGTATTAAGTTTACCAAATTTGTAAAAGCCAGTCAATCTCTTCGTAAACACAGAAAATTGAATTGCACAGGGGGTGTTGGCTCCTTTGGGGGAGCCCTTATTGTAAGCACCCCACATCAAGTCAGAACCATCCTTCGGCAAACAGCGGGGCGGTGGTTAACTGATTCCAGAATTCTAAACAAAAATGAAACAATTTTAATGCAGCAGACAGACTTGTTTTTAACTACAGATCACAATTTGAATCAAGCACAGTTCTTAGCCAATACCAGATCAATGGATCAGTTTGGATTAGAACATTATGGTGCTGAAGTAATTGATTTACATACAAAAATAAGACCTGATTTGGAGGAACACCCCCTGGAGACAGGAGAAGCAATTTGTGACATACTAAGGAGATCCTGGAAACAAGGGGTTTGCCTCGAAATTGGTCTGCTCAAACCTTTGAATTGTATTCATTAAATTAAGCTCTATAAAACTGTCTCTGGTTGACCTAGGAATGTTGCTTTGTCCTCATCATTCCACAACATGGGAGCTAGTCCTTAAACATAAATTGCACAAAGAAGTTAACATTCTTAGGATTTCATACTTTGGTATGAAAGGTCCAGGCCTTTGCTTGGTTACTCAAAGTAAGTCTAGCTACATTGAGCTACTTATCTCTCCCTCAGCCTCCATTAAAATACAGGTAAGTCTTCTTTCCTATCAACATTTTCCTAAGTTAGATTTTCTCTAAACAGTCTCAGATAGTACCTTTTGATGTACCTAGTATTTTCCAAGGAGATATTGGTATTTTCTGTTAGAAATATGGAAAGAACTGAAACCCCAAAGTTGGGTTTCACTTGCCAGCCAATCCTTTGCAGCCAATCACTTGCTTCTCCTATACAAAGTCAACACAGATAGTGTTAACATACAATCATTCATTTAGTGATAGTTCAGTTACAATAGGACTGAAAAAAGTGACTTTGTCATGCCCCAACATATAATTTTTATATACTGTTGTTGCTCTCTAGCCCCATCTAGTGGCCAGAGGGACAAATACCAATTATATTGTTTTGAAGCTGACCCAACCCCTTTACCCATCAGCCCGCACTCTCAAAACAAGTGCTCGATGGGAAGCCAGACTACATTTTCCTTTAGCGTTTGGAAGAGGCAGAAGTACAAAGAAGAATCCTGCTTAATCTGTGGCATATGTTCATTCAAGGACAAACCCACATTCCACACACATAGCATCGCTGGTGAGATTTAGATTACTTGTATTTATTAATTGTTACGTTCAGTGCTAATGCAATACTGCCTATCTTATATTCAGTTCTCATTGTATGTATTCCTATTTTCCCCAATTTCACCACAACCTGTTCTTTAATAAAGCATCCAGATCTACACATAAGGTCTGTTTTATTATAGGTGGGTTTAGCTGCATGTCAAACTGCACACAGAGTAACATGTAGTGAGGACAGAACAGACTTATAACTGGTCCCGAACTTATGACCATTGTGGCATCCCCCTGGTCACAAGATCAAAATTTGGGCACAAATACACATGGCATTTATTTATGATGGTTGCAGCATACTGGGTCATATGACCACCAATTGCAACCTTCTCAGCCAGCTTTTGACAAGCAGAGTCAATGAGAGAAGCTGGTTCTGCTTAATACCCACATTCATTCACTCAACAACTGCAGTGATTCTCTTAACAACCATGTCCCGGTTTAATATGCCAATTAAATTGTAAACTAGCTTTATAATGAAGTTATATTTTCAAAATTTATATTGGCAATGAGTTAAACTGATGACGGGAATGATAAGAATAAAGAAAAAACCCCAAAATTATACAAGTATTGATTATTATTTTTTTCTTCAGAACTTTAATCAGCTAAACAAGGTTACAATGATAGTTATGGTTATTATGATCATTATATTTGTGTAGCTTCTTGGGGAGAGTAATGATGATGATAATTATATTTAATTATAGGTGCAGTAGATAGAATATAGTGGCATTGAAAATCTGCGCATGCTCGTAGATGGCGGCTTGCGGGTAAAGCTCCGATGTCTTGGGGCAATGTAGGAGCTATCTTGGATTCCTGGAGGGCTGAATTTCCAGCTGTTGGCCCTGGCCCAGCAGGTGAATAGGAGGACAGCCCGCTTTGAGCTTTTGGGCTCTCTCGAGTCGCTCGTGTGGCTGTCTGGAGCCGAGGAGCGCCGCGAGGCTATGGCGGCTATGGCAGTGCAGACGGGAGGCTCGGAAATAGTCGGGGCACTGCTTTTTACCTTGGCGTCCCAGCGGTGGCCGGACAGGGGTGGGGGTGCAGTGGTGATGGCGGCATGTTGGAGCACTGCTGGACATCCCCCCCGAAAAAGCTCAGGGCTGCCAGCAGCAGCGGCGACATTGGATGCGGTGGCTGCGGTGGCAGGAGTGAAATGGTGGCTGCTGGGGCGACGCCGAGGGAAGTGGCATGACCCTGACTGAATTCTTTGAACTCAGACTTTTCTCCAACTGGTCTATTGTCAGCTGTGGAAGGGGGAGTTCTGGCAGATTGATTTGGAGCTGCCCGGTTGGTGACCCCTCTGGAGACCGGGATTTAAGGGGGGATTAGAAGATCTTGTGGAGACTGGAGGGTTTGGGAAGAGCTGGGCTATGGCGTGGATTGGCCTACCGCCCTGGTCCGTCTCCACCACCCCCCTCTTCCCATGGCCCGGTTGTGGGAGTTGGCTGGGATCACTATCATCCTGACTGGACCCTTCCTGCACTTGGACTCATTAGCCCCTAAAATGACTACAGTTGACCCCCGGTTCCAGCTTGTACTATCGACATCTGTAACACCTTGCTGTGAGATGAGGTTTAAGCCTGGGCGTGGACGCTGAGGGAGTCACTTCTGTTGCAGCTGTCACCGAATAAGATCTGCTGTTACCAGCCGCCGTGAGAGGGTGGCTTGGTCACTGCTTTCCCGGGGCAGTGGCCTGAGACCCCTCTCCACTGTCGTGAGAGGACAGTGGAGCCCGTTGACCCGCGCCAGAATGGTGAACTTTCTTTCCTGGACCTTTTTTCTAACCATCACCATTGAATCCTTGGACTCATTCATCTTCCCCAGACAGACTTTAGGATGTATTCACCGGCTGAGCTCTTCGCGCTGCGAGACTCCCCCCTCTCGCAGGCCTGGCCCTCCATGTTATCGAGGGCCTATCTTGATGACGGGTTTTGGAACCCTGAGAGATGGCATGTAGCGAAGAGGGGGTTGAGGGTTTTTTTATCTAAATTTTTAATGAAAATTTTAAGGGGACCTGGGAGGAAGGGAGGGGGTTGTAAAAGTGGACCTGGGGGGGTCCAGATAGCCACTGAGTGGGGTGATGGGTCGATTGGCTGCAGCAGTGGAAGGAAATTTAACTGGGGAGCAGGGGGGTGACAGGAAGCAGAGCTGTGGAGTCGGGAGATAAATGTTCTGACTCCGACTCCGACTCCGACTCCTCAGTTTTTTGTACTTCCGACTCCGACTCCGACTCCGACTCCCCGACTCCGACTCCTCTGTATTAATATGCGAATGTATTTTATACATTCCTTGAAGGAAAGAAAGGCAACATACATGTCATTACCACAGGACTACTGGCTGGGAAGCCAACAGTCTACTGTATTGAACAGTTTAAGCAAAAGACAAACACAATGAAAACAACAAAGTTTTATTAATTTTTTTTTATTAATTTAATTAATCAAGTTGCTGGATAGTAGCAGCAGGCATAAACATCAGGAACAGGAACTTTACCAGTTCAAAAATACAAACCACATTATTTGGTTGTTTTAGAACAAAAACAAAGCTTATCTATATGAACCAAAAACAAAATCTGTAAAACCTAGAAATGGTTTATATTAATCTTGAAATGTAGTTATAGGCTTAGCAAATGCAAATCAATTCAATGTAGAGTTCTAAGGAAGAGAATTGCCTCTGCCAGATCCTCTTTCATAGAGGCTCTTAAGTCAGACTTTATTATTTTTAGGGCTGAAAATAATCTTTCGACACTGACTTGGGTGGGTGGCATTGCAGTAACTATTCTGGCCACATCACTAACGATCTCTGGATAAACAAGGATGGCTTCTTCAACAGTAAGTTTTGATGAGCGATCATACTTTTCAACTTCTTTTAGTGCTTTATAAAACTCCTGTTGGAATTTTTTTATTTGGACATTTACTGGTTCTGTAACGCTTATGCGACGTCGCTTTCCTTTAGCAACTTCCATTTTGTCTAAGAAGGAATCAAAGTCTAATTCTTCGTTTGAAGAAGATGATTCTGAGTTACCACTATTGCTTAAAAGAACTCCATCCTCCTGTGGAGGTATTTCAGGTCGTAATCCCTTCATGCGAACTGCTACATCATAGAGGGCCTTTTTCCCAGTAGCAATCTGTTTACTGTTCAATAAAAGTCGGCTCATTGGGTCGACATAAATAGCCGCTAACAAGATTTCATTTTCCAGCAAAAGACTCTCTCTTTTCATCATTGAAGATGCAATGCCCTCAGCTATTAACCCTCCATTTTTGTTCAGGCGATATAACAGGCTCTTCCATTCCAAGAGGAATTTACCCGGGGTTAGATCATCACATTGCAACCTCTTGGTGACAGTGAAGGGGTGAGAAAGAAGGTTCTCCAGCTCTTTTGTTTGTGTCCACTGGCTTGCAGTTAATGCAAGATTTTCATTGTCCATTTCTTCTATGAAGTCTTTAAGTTCAAGCAAACGCTTCACCATTAAATAAGTGCTTCCCCAGCGAGTTGTTTGATCCAAAATGGCTCCTTTTCCTGCACGTCTTTTCAAAATTGCATCTGTTTTTGGGGCCCTGGCTGCAACAGTTACTTGCCGTAATTTGCCAATTAATGTAGCTGCATGGCGATCTTTTAATCCATCTCTTATGGCAAGTTGCAGTGTATGAACAGCACATCGCATATGATGAATAGTAGCAAGCTTCAATGCTTCTTCAACAAAGTTGTCTAAAAAAATGTCAGCATTCTCTTCAGTTTCTAAACTTTCTCTAATACTTGCAGAGCTGTCTTCCTCTAAGTCTAATATCTGTTTGATACCTTCTTCATCTGCCTTCATCTTCTCAATTGTGCTCAACATGTTAGAAGCGTTATCTGTCACAACACATAAAATCTGTTCCTTTTTAATTTCAAAATCTTCTAGAACACCCTCCACTAACTTCTGAAGGTAATCACTGGTGTGATGTGCCTGAGCGTCCTTTACTCCGAGGGTCCGTGTTATTGTTTTGTTATTTTCATCCACAAATCTAACATTAATAGCGAAATAATTGACTCTGTGACGTGTGCATGCATCCATTTTAAGGAAGACAAAACGTCCTTTCATAACTTTCTGTAGTTCTTCCTTTTTACATTTGGCCTCCTCAATTATAAGTTTCCTTATACTTTCTCTTTCCAGAGAAACACCAAGTTTTTTTGCCATTTCTCCATTTAGGCCTAAAAAGGCTGTCTGTGAAAAGAAGGATAGTGGTACACTATTCTTTACTACCATTTCAATAATGTGGTGTTTGAATTTTTCTGGTGTCATCCTTATGGTAACTTTGTCAGATATAAAGAATTTTCTTATTTGTGATTGTTCTCCAGTAGATTTCTGAACGTTTTTTGTCACAGAAGTAGATGCAATGTTTTCATTGCTATCTTTCTCATTCACGGCTTCTAACACTTTGGGATGAAAACGCTGTAAGTGTCTTTTCAAATTTGATGCTCTTGTAGGTGCATTTTTATCAGGCCCACTGAAACTGCTAATTTTTGCATCACATTGTTTTTCACCATCATCATCTAAACCCTAACATATAAAATATGTTATACTAACTGGCATATAATTAGATTTTTAATATCAACATACACAGTCTTGTAAGTTGTACGTACATACAAACAAATAAGCTATATATCCCAGCACTAAACCTAGACATGATTTGTCCTATACAATATAAACACTTACAGTTGAATCCAAGAAGCTGTTCCACCAAGTTCTTCTAAGCCAGTGGTTCTCAACCTTCCTAATGCCGCGACCCTTTAATACAGTTCCTCATGTTGTGGTGACCCCCAACCAGGGGTGGGTTCTAAATTTTTTTACTACCGGTTCTGTGGGCGTGGCTTATTTTGTGGGCATGGCTTGGAGGTTATGTGACTGGGTGGGTGTGGCTAGCTGGTCATGTGACCGGGTGGCCATGGCTATGTGTATAGAGGGCTGAAAAAAGTCATTTCTGACAGGTCCTCGCACTTTTGACTGGTCCTCACACTTATGACCATCCTCACATTTATGCCCGTGCAGCATTTTTAACAACCATGTCACTCATTTCACAACTGCTTCTCTTCACCATGGTGACAAGATAGGGCAAAAACGTAAAATGTGAGGACAGTTGTAAGTTCGAGGACTGGTCAAAAGGGAGAGGACCAGTCAGAAATAACTTTTTCAGCCCTCTGAGTAGTCCATATACATAAAAGGATACAGCAATAGAGAGGGATGAAGGAAGGGAAGGGAAATTAGAGTAGGAGTGAGGGTAAGAGAGGGAGGAAGAGAGGAGGAGGAGAAAGGAAGAGGAAGTAGGGAGGAGAAGAAGAGGGTGAGGAAGAGAAAGTAAGAAGGAAAGAAAAGAGAGAGGTGGTAGGTTTGAGGAGAAAGATTGCTGTACAATAAAAAAGATGAAAGGGAAGAAAGCCAACCCCAAACAAATATAAAGATATTAAGATAAAGAATGAATTGTTAAACTTTAAAGAATAAAAGAGAACAAATATGAATAAATAACAATAATTAGAAACACACATACAAACATACAATGTATTTTCTTTGAACAGAGTATTTGGCCGGTTCATAAATTTAAACAGTGTTTAGTCATTTCAATTAAATTTACAATTTCTATATTTCCTTTTTGCCATATTTATTCCTCATCTATTTTTGTAAAAAACCAATATTACCCTTCATCCTCATCTTGCTTAGGAGTCGGAGTCGGAGTCGGTGCATTGTTTGCCGACTCCGACTCCGACTCCAGGTACCCAAAATTTCCTCCGACTCCGACTCCTCGACTCCGACTCCGACTCCGACTCCACAGCACTGACAGGAAGGGCAATGTAATTGAAATAATGAGTGGGAGGGGCAGGTATGACGGGTGCAGGGGGCCATATCATGTGTTGGGCGTGCGCACACGCTGTTTACGAGCAATTGCGCACTCCAGCCCCCAATGCGCGACTCGTGTCCTGGGTTGCGCAGAGTCTCAGGCCCAGGGTCTGCGGCTGATGTTGTGTAATGCCAGGTCGGTTGTTAATAAAGCCCCTCTCATTTGTGATCTTATTATGGAGGGGGGTGCGGACCTGGCAGGTATTACGGAGACCTGGTTGGGCAAGAGGGGGGGATCCCCCTCATTGAAATGTGCCCACCAGGTTTCCGTGCATTTCATCAGCCAAGGGCCCAGGAGAGGGGTGGGGGAGTGGCGGCGATTATTAGGGAAAGCCTTTGTCCGAGGGAGACCACTGTTCCTCAGATAGCCGGATGTGAGTCCCTTTTTGTGAAATGGGGCCGTGGGGTGCAGATGGGTCTGCTGACTACGTACTTGGCTCCCTGCCACGTGGCGGCGACCCTGCCCGAGCTGCTCGACATTATTGCCGGGGTGGCGGTTGATACCCCCAGACTTATTGTCATGGGGGATTTCAACCTACCATCGGCAGGTGAGGCGTCAGAGGCGGCTCGGGAGTTCATGGCTTCCATGGCGGCCATGGACCTGACCCAGTTAGTTCAAGGCCCCACTCACATAGGGGGACACACTCTGGACTTGATTTTTGTCTCTGGTCAGTGGTTGAATGATCTCGGTAGAGGGACCTAGATATCAAACCCTTGTCAGGGACAGATCATTCGCTCCTTCACTTGGACTTTCCAGCTGCTTCCCCCTGCCGCAGGGAGACGGAACCGACCAGATGGTTCCATCCCAGGCACCTGATGGATCCCGAAAGGTTCCTGATGGAGCTTGGGACGTTTCCTGAGACCCTGGCACACGACTCAACTGAAGAGCTGGTGGCCGCCTGGGAAAGTGCGGCCGCCGGAGCTTTGGACCGTGTCGTGCCTTTGCGGCCTCTGACCCGATGTCGATCTCAATTGGCTCCTTGGTTCTCTGAGGAGCTGAGAGAGATGAAGCATCGGAAAAGACGCCTAGAGAGCATTTGGAGGACTAGTCAATCCGATTTCGACCGGACACTGGTGAGGTCTTATATCAAGACCTACCTAGTGGCGATAAAAGCGGCAAAATCTAACCATTTTCCCGCTCTTATTGCATCTGCAGAGAACCGCCCAGCCGCTCTGTTTAGGGTGACCCACTCCCTTCTTCGGGGAGGGGAGTGCGGGAAGACCCTTTACAGGGTCGAGCTGAGGATTTTGTGCAATTCCTGCATGATAAAGTCGCTCGGATTCGGGAAGGCTTGGACTACGATTGGATGAGTCCAGGGGAGGAGACGAGGGTAGGTCTTGAGAATATTATCTGGGAGGAGTTTGATCCTGTGGCTCCCGAGGATGTGGACAGGGTTCTGGGTAAGATTAGTGCTGCCACGTGTTTATTGGACCCGTGTCCCTCCTGGTTGGTACTGGCCTCCCGGGAGGTTACACGAGGCTGGCTCCAGGGGATTATAAATGCTTCTCTGAATGAGGGTGCCTTTCCCACTGCCTTGAAAGAGGCAGTGGTGAGGCCCCTCCTCAAGAAGCCTTCCCTGGACCCGGCTGAATTAGCTAACTACCGTCCGGTCTCCAACCTTCGTTTTGTGGCGAAGGTTGTTGAGAGCATGGTGGCACGACAGCTTCCCCGGCACCTCGATGAAGCTATCTATCTGGACCCGTACCGGTCGGGCTTCAGGCAGGGGTACAACACATAAACGGCATTGGTCGTGTTGGTGGATGATCTCTGGAGGGCTCGGGACAGGGTTTGCTCCTCTGTCCTGGTCCTATTGGATCTCTCAGCGGCTTTTGATACCATCAACCATGGTATCATGCTGCAGCGGTTGAGGGGGTTAGGAATAGGGGGCACCATTTTGCGGTGGTTCTCCTCCTTCCTCTCTGACCGCTCGCAGTTTGTGTTGGCAGGGGGTCAGAGGTTGACCTCGAGGCGCCTCGCATGGGGAGTGCAGCAGGGGTCGGTCCTCTCGCCCCTTCTGTTCAACATTTATGTGAAGCCGCTGGGTGAGATCATCCGTGGTTTTGGGGTGAGAGTCCATCAGTACGCTGATGATACTCAGCTGTACATCTCCACCCCAGACCACCCCAATGATGCCCTTGATGTGATGTCTCGCTGCCTGGAGGCCATGCAGGTCTGGATGGGAAGAAATAGGCTCAGACTCAACCCTTCCAAGACCGAGTGGCTGTGGCTTCTGGCATCCCGATATAGTCAGCTGGTGCCATCTCTGACTATTGGGGGTGAATCGCTGCCCCCCACAGAGAGGGCTCGCAATCTGGGTGTCCTCCTGGATGCACGGCTGTCTTTTGAAGAGCATATGATGGCCGTGGCCAGGGGGGCCTTTTATCAGGTTCGCCTGATTCGCCAGTTGCAGCCCTTTCTGGACCGGGATGCCTTGCGCATGGTCACTCATGCCCTTGTCACCTCCCGGCTGGACTATTGTAATGCTCTCTACATGGGGCTCCCTTGAAGAGCACTCGGAGGCTCCAACTGGTCCAGAATGCAGCCGCGTGGGTGGTTATGGGCGCAACCCATTGTGCCCATGTGACACCCCTCCTCCGCGAGCTGCACTGGCTCCTAGTGGTCTTCCAGGTGCGATTCAAGGTGTTGGTTACCACCTTTAAAGCGCTCCATGGCATAGGACCCGGGTACCTTCGAGACCGACTTCTGCCATCACTAGCCTCCCACCGGCCAATTCGCTCCCACAGAGAGGGTCTCCTCAGGGTTCCATTGGCCAAGTTATGTCGGCTGGCGACACCCAGGGGGAGGGCCTTCTCTGTCATAGCCCCAGCCCTGTGGAATGAACTGCTCCCGGAAATGCGTAAGATCTCCGACCTCAGGGTATTTTGCTGTGCCCTTAAGACCCTGCTGTTCCGCCAGGCCGGGCTATCAATGTAATGATTTTAAATTGGATGTTTTAAATTTTGGGGGGGTTTAATATTGAACTGAAATTATTTAATAATTTTAAATTATTTTAATTGTTGTTTTGTCTTTGTGCTTTTAATAGGCTGTACACCACCCTGAGTCCTTCGGGAGAAGGGCGGTATAAAAATAAAATTATTGTTGTTGTTATTATTATTATTATTATTATTATTATTATTATTATTATTATTATTATTATTTAGAAG
>NW_027257451.1:0-20450 GCF_029215685.1 Pituophis catenifer annectens | reverse complement strand
ATGTTTTGGCTTTCTTCACATGTTCTGCACTGGAGTTCCCCTCCAAAATTATCCTCTAAAAATACCTTCTAAATATGTATTCATAATTATTTGTTATTGTTCGTATTAATTGGACATTTAGTCTCTTCTTCCTTTTTCAATGGAGCTTGGGTCAGCCTGACCCAACTTAGAATGTACCAAAACATCTGTTTCCTCAAAACAGGCGTCATACACACTTTCCTTTTCTATGTATATTACTCAGGTTAATAGCTGAGGGTTAGCTCAGGTTATGTAAAGGGTAAATATGGAGTCACTTAGGCTATATTCTTTATAGGAATAATTCTTTTTCTCTCAGGCTTTTATTCTGAAGCTCTGTTTCGGAGGCTTTCAGAGCAGAAAAAAAAGCAAGGCACAGAACTCACAACCAAGGAACCTGTTGCTAAAATTCACCTCTGGGAACAGCTGATTGGGAGTATTCTGGGAGTCTGATCCACCTGCCAATCAGCTTTTTTCTTAGTTTCTTCCCCAAAACCTAAGGTGCGTCTTATACTCTGAAAAATACGGTAAAAAGAAAGAACATTACATCTTTTCAACTTTGTAAAATCTTTATTTTTTGTAATCTTTTGGAATATACAGCAAAGAGGTGATTTTAGAGTTGTTTTTGGAAAACTTTCCCCAGCTGAGACTAGGGAAGGTCTAAAACTCTTTTGGCCAGGTGTTCAGAGCCATTAATGAACCCAGTTCCTGACGTGCCAGGAATGAGCTCATCCTCCCTTGAGCTGACTTCTGAGGAAGAATCTGTCGAAGGGGGACATTGTACTGCCTGCTGTTTATTTAGTAAACAAAGAGATTTCAAAGTATAAATGTTCTTGGTGTCTTACATGAATATTGAAGGGCAAATATAAGGAAAAAAAGTCTATCCCCATAATGTATTCCATATTTACCCAATGATGCAGTTGGCCAATTATCTATTTCCAGACCCTTTGTCTCAAATATCACCCCAAAGTTGATATTTCTAGGGCAAATAAAATTTCACTATTGCATGAGCAATTTTAAAATCACTTCCAATTTGGGATTAACACATGGAGATCTAAAAGAAAATTAAATTACAAACAGATCCTATTCTTAACATTATACAGGGTTCACAGTTACAGATTTCTTCCTTAACATTAGAAGACAGGCAATATTAGACTTAAGCGTCATCAACCTAAGTGTCCAAGTAACAGCCCCAACAAAAGAAGACTCCGAAGCTTGAATTTCCTCAATGTTCCATTTTATTGGAGATGTCATATTGGCACATCTGGGAAAACCCAAATCTGAAAGTTTCCAGGTTTTCCTGCCCAAAAGAAAGTTCAAGTCCTTTCCCCCTTCACCCACATGTTCATCTCATGATCCAATCTGGCACCATCCAAAACTGGAATGCCTCCCAGTCATCGCGTCGCAGCTGCAGGGCAAGGTGGCCTTGACTCTCTGAGAAAAGAATGTTATTTTGTTTACATATCACACATACTCTATGCCAGGGGTCCCCAACCTTTTGGACCTCTGGGACCACCAAGTTCATAATTTTAAATCCCACAGACCACTAATATGAATCCATTGCGCTGCTTGCTGAAGCTCTTGGACTCCCAGTGAGGGTTTGGTGTCCTTCAGGCACTCTCCCTCCTCTCTTTCTCTTTCTCCCTCTCTCCCTCTCTCTTTCTCTCTCTCTCCCCCTCTCTTTCTCTCTCTCCCACTGATTCTCTCATTCTGTCTCTGAATCCCTCTCTGTCTCTTTCTTTCTCTCTCTCTCATTCTCTCTTTCATTCAGTCTCTTTCTTTCTCTCTCTTTCATTCTTTTTCAATTTCTCTTTCATTCTCTGTTTCTTTCTCTCTCATTCTCTTTCACTCTCATTCTCTCTCTCACTCTCTCTCTTTCATGCTGTCTCTTTCTTTCTCTTTCATTCTCTGTCTCTCTCATTCTCTCATTCTCTTTCTTTCTCTCTATCACTCATTCTCTCTTTCCTTCATTCTCTTTCTTTCTTTCTCTCTCTTTCTCTCTCTCTCATTCTCTCATTCTCTTTTCTCTCTCTCTCATTCTCTCTCTCTCTCTCTCTTTCATTTTCTGTCTGTCTGTCTCTCTCTGTCTCATTCTGATTCTCTCTGATTCTCTCCTTCATTCTCTCTCTCTCTCATTCTCTATCTGTCTCTTTCTTTCTTTCTCTCTTTCTTTCATTCTGCACCCTCTCTCTTATTCTCTCTTTCATTCTCTGTCTCTCTTTCATTCTTTCATTCTCTTTCTCTCTCTCTCTCTTTCTCTCCCCTTTCTTTCTCTCTGCCTCATCTCTCTTCCCACTCTTTCTCTGTCTCATCTCTCTCCCCCTTTCTTTCTTTTTTTTAAAAATATCTTTATTAAATATTTACAGTAAAATTAACATATAATAATGATTGGAAAACAATATAAGAAATGAAATGTAGGAACACATAAACACAAGACTAAAACGAAACAACAAACATGACTAACCGAGAGTTAAGCTCACTCTCCAATTAATATTAACTAATATCATCCTAACCAAACATTTCAATAAAATCAAGTTCTTTTAATTATCTACAAAATAATTGGCCTGTTTTTTTCAAAATTATAAAGAATTATATAGCCTATTAAGTATCTATTTAATCTAATAAGATGATCTTATCACCTATCTCCTAGGTTTAACCTTTTTTTAAGCCAGACAAAGCATCTGTCCCCACTTCTATTATATATTGAGTCTTTCTTATCTTTTAAATATATGTTAACCTGTCCATCTCAGCACATCAAAGAATCTTATTTATTATCAGATGGTCAGGGGGCGTATCTGCATCTTTCCACAGTTGAGCAAATGCCATTCTCGCCGCTGTTGAGACATGGACAAATATGTACCAATCCTTGTTGTCAATGTGGTCCGGTCTTATTCTGAGTAAGTAGAGGTCTGGGTGAAGGGGAAAGCTCACACTTGTTATTTCCAGCAGCCACTGCTGTATTTTCCCCCAATAGCGTCTAGTTGACGGACAAATCCACCACTGATGGAAGAAAGTACTCTTGGCCGACCCACATTTCCAACATCTATCAGAGGATCCTGGGAACATCTTAGTGATTCTGGCGGGGGGAGATACCAACAGTAGATCATCTTATAAAAGTTTTCTTTGAACGGGGAAGAAAGGGTCAGTTTCATAGTTTTGTTCCATACATTTTGCCATGCATCAAGCTGAATTGTTGTTCGAATATTTCTCCCCCAGGCAATCATCATGTCCTTTACAATCTTCTCCGCCATAAAATTGGACAGAAGAAGATTGTAAACGTTGGAAATAAATTTCCTTCAGCCACTTAGGATAAGCTTGTCAAAAGTTTGTAAATGAAGGGAAATACCATTTTCCTGTTTATCCCAGCAAATCTAGTTTGAATTTTCACATAGGACCACCAATCTATATCTAATCCTTTAGTTTGGAGATCGGCTCTAGGTCTAAATCTCCCGACTTCATCCAACAAGTCACCATAAACCCAGTTCCTCTTTGTGCTCTTGCAGCAGTTTTCTTTTTATACAGGGTTTTTTACTTTGCCAAATAAATTTACTTAGAATTTGGTCTAATTTCCTAAAAAAAAAATTATCCAATCTTGCAGGAGCCGTTTGAAATAAAAAGATCCATTTCGGTAAAACATGGGCTTTTATCGCGGCAATTCTACCCAAAAATGAGATCTGAATATGCCGCCATCTCTCCACTTCATTCGCTGTGTCTATTAATAATTTAGAATAATTGAGCTCTTTGATAGAAGAACATCTATTTGTAAGCCAAATACCTAAATATTTAAGTTTTTTGACACAAATAATCCCCATAATACTTTGGATCTGTTCCTTTTGGGCACCTGCCAAATTTTTTGTTAACATTTTGGTTTTATCCTTATTGATTTTTAATCCCGCTACCTCCTTGTATTCATCTCATTTCGTAAGTAATTTTGGTCCCGTATTAAGGGGATCTTCTAATATGAAAAACAAATTGTCGGTGAATGCTTGGAGTTTGTATTCTTCCCGTTTAACTTTTAAGCCCTTTAATTTCCGAATCCTGCCTGATCATCTTAAGAAGTGGTTCAAGTGTTAAAATAAATAGCAGTGGTGAAAGAGGGCATCTTTGTCTGGTACCTTTATAAATCTGTATCTAATCTGATAGTGATCCATTAAACAATAGCCTTGCCGACTGTTTAGAATAGATGGCTTGAACTGTCCTTGTAAATTGAGGCCCAAAACCCATCACTTCCAATTGTTGTATTATAAAATTCCAGCTGACTCTGTCAAAAGCCTTTTGGGCATCCAGAAAAATCATTACCATTGGTTTATCAGAGTGTGTCTCATAGTATTCTAAGGCATTCAATACCTCCCTTACATTATCTCTTAGGTGCCTATGAGGCAGGAAACCATTCTGGTCTTGGTGGATAAATCGGGACAGGAACACCTGGAGTCTCTCAACTAGTATTGTCGCAAAAATCTTATAATCCACATTCAGGAGCGAGATTGGTCTATAGTTCTGGATCAGAGTTTTATCTGTTTCGGGTTTCGGGATTAGGGAAATGTAGGCTTCCGTCCAGGACTGGGGTATCTTAGAGTATAGTAAAACCTCATTAAATAGATCTTTAATATGCAAACTAAGTGAGTCAAAGACTCCTTTTTAAAATTCACTAGGAATCCCATCCGGTCCCGGAGTTTTGCCATTGGCTTGTTTCTTGATAGCTACTGCTATTTCCCCAACTGTAATATGTGGGGGTGCGTGTGTGGGACGGGGACAGAACAGTGGCAGGCTGGAAGGCCCAAATGTAAAAGATGGCTTCCACGTTTGACACTAAGGTGTAACTAAACTCTATAGTTATGGGTAATCTTCCCCATGAGTCTCTGGGGACAAGAGAGTACATTGAAGAAAAACACCCAATTTTCTGGGTGTTGAAATATCTTTCTTTAGCATCACTTTCTAGACATGTCCAGAAAGGAAGGACCACAAACATTTCAGACCAGTGCCCTCTAGGGGTATATCTATGATTTTTCACTATGCTTTTCTCCAGCTTCTCCTCCGCACATGGAGGCCCAGAAGTAGTTCAGGATTCCCAGAGGAGATGTTGCTTCTTACAGTAATTATTAAAATCCTGATCTGTGAGATCTCTCCTGATATTCCTCCAGTGATTGCCTTTGATATAAACATCAGACTGAAGCAACTTGAAAGGGACCTTGCATCAGAAAAGGATAAACGTCTCAGATCATACTCTATGTGGCACAAATTTTGGGACATTCAGAGACTGTGCTTCTTGAATGTACCTTTCCTTTCTCTCCTTTCCAGGTGCAGTTCTGTTAATTTCTCTCTGAGTCAAGAAAGTCACTCTCATTTCCATCTTTGAATGGTGCTTTGAATTCTTGGAATGCTCTTGCTCTTCCTTAGAAACTGGAAGGGGATTGATTCAGCCCCATGAATTATGGGCCTCCTCCTTCTGCTTCTGCTGCTGCTGATGTCCCAGCCAGTTTCTGGGAAGCTGAGAATGAAGTGCCTGCTGAGTTTGGAGGAATATGAGGGAAAAAACCTACGGAGCTATTACAGGCCAGGAGACCACCTTGTTAGTATAATCTCTACTGCCACAATAATATCCCATATAACGTTGTCTTTCAACACAGCTCCTTATATTCAATTTCCCTCGTAAGTCATTCAGTGTGATGGAGTTGCATTCCTTCCGTTTGCAATCCTAACACTCTTCTTTGTTTTTTTCAGTTACTCCTCTATTGCAGTACCTGTTTAATTTCTTGAATCATTTAGATTTCCATGGATTCTCTCTTATGTCTTATTTTAAGAGACCGAAATCCAAAAATGGAACAGCCCCAGCCCACAAAGTACAAATTATTTCCCCTTCTTGTACAATCCTGAGTTAATCACAACTATCTTATTGAAAAGTTTGTAGTTTCCTCTGCCCCACCCATTTCCCTATTCTTATAACCATTCATTGATATTCAGTGCCTGACCCTGGTATGGAATAGAGGATGGCTTATTTTTAGAATGGCATTTCTGGATCATTTATTAGTCCTCTTTGCTGATTATTCTATTTTAATGATTGAAAGACTTTGAATCTTGGTCATTGCACAAATTAAAAATGAGCACTATTACAAATAATGATATATTTTAAATATTAAATCTGCATCCCACCTTCTCAACACTCATAACAATTAAATGGTAATGATTGACTATAACTTTATTGTTATGTTGGACACTTTTGGCTTAAGACTGAATTTTGTTGTTGTTGTTAGAGATAATGCTGTCATGAACATTTTTTTTTACAGTAGTTCATTTACTGAACCAGCAAGAATCCTACTCTTCATTTTTGCCATTGAACAAGTCAACAAGAATTCTCAGCTTTTGTACAATCTCACACTTGGCTACAACATCCATGACAATTATTTGAGCAAGCTTGGGACTTCAGATGCCTTGCTGGACATTCTATCTACTGGAGAAGCCAATATTCCCAACTACAGCTGTGGAAAGAAGGACAACCTGATGGCTGTTCTTGATGGATCTCTTGATGACATCTCCATTCAGATGTCAACATTAGTAGGCACCTACAAAGTCCCACAGGTGTGTTTGTGTGTTTCTCTACCTGGCAAAGTGAGCAGGTATTTGGTGGGTGGGTAATAGATTCAATCTTTTCTATGGAATTCATGAGCTGCTTTTCACCATGGCCTTTGTCGTTACTAGGAATTGGGATCCACAGGAGGCCTAACTATTTACTCGAGCAAGACTTGAGTAGCTGGACACAATGTTAAATATGGAATATTTAAGCAAATCTCTAAAATGAACTGATTTGCATTCGCAGTGATCTAGAGATAGAAGATATAACATGTCTATTATCTGAATTTCAATTTTATTAGGAAAGAGAAAGAGCAGTATCTTAGACCTCAGATTAGACAAATGATTGTATTTAATCTTGCTAATATTCTACATTTTGTATTCTTTATCTTGTTATGGCTTAAGGGTTAAGAACAATAGACTGTTCCAGTGGACACCAACATCAGGGACCACCAAATTCATAATTTTAAATCCTGTGGACCACTAAGATTTTTTTTTTAAAAAAAAGATAAATAGCACTTAGTGCAATATAAAAAATGCTAATATTTTTTCTGCAGACCACCAAAATTTTCTCGCAGACCACCAGTGGTCCGTGGACTGCCAGTTGGTGACTTCTGCACTACTCTAATACGTTTGTGAGAACCACACTGGATGTGTTAAAAGCTTACATTTTGGACTTGATCTGATCTAACCATAACACACCATTGTTCATTGCTTCTTCAGATCAGTTATGGAATTGTTTCAGATGCTCTGAGTGATAAAAATCAAATGCCTTTTTTCCATCAGATGCTTCCAAAAAATGGGATCCAGTATCCAGGAATTGTCCAACTCCTCCTCCATTTCAGATGGATTTTGATTGGTCTCTTTGCACCAGACACAAAGGAGGGAGAGAATTTTATGAGAACTTATACTCCTATATTTGTCAGAAATGGAATTTGTGTGGTTATCTCACAACAATTCTCAATGGCTAGAGGTACAGAACCTCTCAGAAATGCCATCTCTAAGTGGAGAAAAGTCAATGTCTTTGTTCACTTCATAGAATTTGCTTCCATTGTGGATAGAGGTCGCTATATCCATTTAGCAATTGAAGGTTTGTCAGGACCCATTGAAGGGAAAGTCTGGATCACCACAATTATGGAGAAAGTGTCAATTGGAAGGTATAAACTTTTCAAATATATCCATAGTATTTGGGCCTTTGCTTTTCAGGAAAGAAAATGGCCAAATGATGATGCCTTTCAACCCAATCTTTTTAAGGATTCCAAATTTGAAGAGCAGTCTTTTCAATGTTCTTTTTCAAAGCATGTCCTTTCTGTCAAGGGCCGGAGACGATGCACCCAGATAGCACCACTGGACATGCAAGAGAAAAAGAATAGAATTCAGATAAAAAATGAGCACCGTTTTTATACTGTTGCTAAGACTCTGGCCCATGTCTTGAATGTTGCATATTCCTCACTATCTAGGAGGAGAAAAATGGACAAGAACGAGAGATTGGGGGCTGCAAGGCTAGAGCCATGGCAGGTATGGGGTCCTGACAAGGATCCATTAATCCTATTTCCTATTTAGAAAAAAATCCAATGCTGAAGTAGGGGAAAAATTATTCTACAAAAACCCAACAGGTTTGGCCAAGCGGAGGCCAGATTTACTTCACAGGATTATGTTCCAAAGAGCAGGAACTGTGACAATTATATTTTGATATTAAATACTGCTATTATAAAATTATTTAAAATGTATACATTGTAAATAAATTCCTGTACTTATGGGTTTGTAATTAGCATGATAGAATTTTATATTCATAAATTTCAGCTAAACCTGGGAGCATTTCGCTTAACCCCTCCTTACTGCAGGAATCCAGTTAAAGCTTTCCAGAATGATAGCTACTCGGTCTTTGCATTTAGCTATGCCATTTATGCGAATGCTAATGCTAACGCTAACCCTAACTCACTGGTCACTGCCAGGAGTTCGATCCTGACCATCCCAAGTTTGACTCAGCCTTCCCTCCTTCCAAGTTTGGTCAAATGGGAACCTAGATTGTTGGGGGCAATATACTGATTCCATAAACCACTTAGAGAAGGCTCTAATAGTACTGTGAAGTAGTTTATAAGTCCAAGTGCTATTGCTATTTAGGCAAATAGTGAAGAGGGGATTGAACATCTGTTATTCACTAGTTAAGCTATAAAATGGCTCCTCCTTTTAGGATGTTTCAAGTTGCTTTCAAAATTCCTGGATGTTTCAATCCTAGTTCCATCCCTTTCTGGAGAAGAATGAGTTTTGCAATTTTTCCTGGGAGAAACTATACTTGGACCAAAGTGGAAATGTAGCAGCAGATCTGAATATCATAAGTTGGTTGCTTTTCCCCAAGGAGGATACCATCAAACAGCAACTGGGGAGCTTTGAAAGACAGAGGCTTATTATCGACCAAGATGTTCTTTCACGGCTAAAGTTGCTCAACAAGGTGGTTGAAAATATTTACAATTTTTCTCTGTCTGTATGGTTGGTGTTAGGATCCCCTGAAAGAGAAGGCTCAGATATATTTTAAGAGCCAATATCTGACCACAGTTATTCATGCTTCTGTTTCACCCCACTGGGGTAGACCTCCTGCTGCTAGCAAGGTCATCCAAGGTGTTCAATCAATATGGAACCACAATGACTTGTCCGATATGAGATAATGCCTTAAACTAGAAAAATGAAGGACTGAAAATTACCTTGACTGTTCCCCCCCCATGTCTTTCTTGACACTTGTAATAATGAGGGTAAATTTGTAATAAAATGCTACTTAGATTTGATCTTTGGCTTGTAATCCATCTAAAAACTCCTTGAATGCAATTGTTTATCTTGATTGTCAGCTACTTTAAGTCTTCCATTGAAACAAAGATTTCTCCAAATTTAAGCAATAAATAAATGTGGGTCTGTCTTTCCATGTCATGTAATTGTAGTTCCAATTTTGGGAGGCAATGGAGGACAGGGGGTCCTGGAGTGCTTTGGTTCTTGGGGGCTGAAAGAGTTGGACACAAGTAGCGACTAACAACAAAACTGTAATTCTTCAATGGAAATGACCTTGTCTTAAATACGTAACTTGCAGAGGTGGGTTGCTACCAGTTTGTACCAGTTTTGGAGAACTTTTAGTGGAAATTTGGTGTGGCTCCCCAAACAGGTAGTGACCTCTGGCTGGCCACACCCCAGAACCGGTCCCCACTTGCTCACCCCTCCCACCCGATGCTCACTCACCCTGCCTGCCCACCCGCTCTGCCCAACCACTACTTGCAGAATCTAGCCACGTACTTCTGTTCACCACTGCTGGCAAAGGTAAGGCCGAAGGGCATTGGCCAGTGGGTGGGCAGGGGAGGGAGAGCTGGTGGAGGGGTGATATCAGCAGTGGGTGGTGGACTGATGTGCGTGGGGAGGGAGGGGAGCATGCAGAAGATCTTAGCTGAAGTTTACTTGTGAGCAATATTGGCTGGGAGAGGAAGGGAGAAAGGCCAATGGTGCTCACGAGGAAACTGAGGCTCCTAAGGGGGGGTTGAGCCTCCCCACCCACAAGATGTTCACCTGAGGGCATTGCTGGCAGCCAATTTCTGCAATTCCCATCCTGTGCTCTTCCCGCTGCTGCTCAGCCTCCTTGATGCACAGAGGCAGGAGGCAGCAGTTTCTTCCATTGCCTGCAAGCTGCTGGCTGTGAGCAGCAGATTGAGTAAGGCAGCGATCTGCCGGCTGCCTCTATTCAGCAGTTTACTTGTGAGCAAGTTTACTGGTTAACATGATGCTCTCAAGTAAACTGCAGATTACAGGAAGCCGGCAGATCCCTTGCTCTGCTGCTTGCCTGGCAGAGCGCAGACTGGCAGCTCTGTGTTGTCCCTCAGCCATTGTGTGCAGGGAAAAACCTTGCAAAGTAAAGAAAAACTTCCCCTGAGTGTGAGAGGTTAATTGCCTCGCAGTCGCAAGAAATTTTTCTTTACTGTGGCAAAGTGTTTCCCTGCACACAACTTCTGTAACCACAGATACTTTGTGTCCAGACCAGGTGTGTGTGTGTGTGTGTGTGTGTGTGTGTGTGTGTGTGTGAGAGAGAGAGAGAGAGAGAGAGAGAGAGAGAGAGAGAGAGAGAGAGAGAGAGAAAGAGACTAAGAAAGAGAAAGAAAGAAAAAGAAAGAACGAGGAAGTGTGTGTGTGAGAGAAAGAGAAGAGAGAGAGAGACAAAGAAAGACAGAGAGAAAGAGAGAAAGAGCCAGGAAAGAAAGAAAGAAAGAAAGAAAGAAAGAAAGAAAGAAAGAAAGAAAAAGAGGAAGAGAGATAGACGAGACAGAGAAAGAAAAAGAAAAGGAAAAAAAGAGGAAGGAAGGGGGAGAGAGAGAAACACAAGAAAGAAAAAGAGACAAAGAAAGAAAGAGAATGAAAGAAAGAGGAAGGAAGGGAGAGAGAGACTAGAAAGAAAGAAAGAAAGAGAAAGAAAGAGAAAGAAAGAAAGAAAGAAAGAAAGAAAGAAAGAAAGAAAGAGAAAAAGAAAGGAAGGGAGAGACAGTGTGTGTGAGAGAGAGAGAAAGAGAAGAAAGAAAGAATGAGACAGAAAGAGAGAAAGAAAAAAAGAAAGAGGGAAGGAGAGAGACATAGAAGAGAAAGAAAGAGGAAGGGAGAGAGAGAGGGTGAGAGAGAAAACTGTGCCAATATTTTTAATTGTTCCATTATTTATCATGTGTTAATATTTTACACTGTCCCTACACCTAGAATGATTTTATTGCCTTTCTTTTGCCCAGGGCTACCACATATTTTTCAGGGATTTACATGCATTCAATGTCTATAGTCCAGAGCATAAATATGTGTGTGTTTATTTTGTACATCAGGTTGCGTAAGTCCATCTTAATATGCTATTCCTGATATGTGATGTTTTGTATACATACAGAGAAAGAAGCACTCTTGTGATCTTTGACTTTTAGGCTTGTTAAACATTAGCCATAATACTAATGATTGTTTTGAATAATATGAAGGTTGTATTACACAAATGGCTATTTTATATATGTAATTATGACTGAAATATTTCGTCACCTATATTGGTTCTCACTGTCAGAAAGTTTCTCCTTATTTTTAGGTTGCTTCTCTCTTTGTTCAGTTTCCATCCATTGCTTCTTGTTTTGCCTTCTGGGGCTTTGGAAAATACATTGCCCCCCCTTCTTTCTGGCAGCCCCTTAAAAGCCTGTTGCCTATCACACTCTTGGGCAAAGCATGGGAGCCATTTCCTCCTTTCAGTGGCCCATGAAAGAACATCTATAGTATGTAGATAATAAAGTTGAAAAAAGGTGAACAATATTTTTACAGAATTATAGATACGTTGAGGCTGGGTGTGACAAGGAATGGCTGGGAGGGGAGGGGCCAAGCGAGGCACCCATTGATGTGAGTGACATTGAGTTGGCCACACCCACCCAGTCACATGACAATCAAGCCACACCCAGTGTCACATGACCAGCAAGCCATGTCCACAAAATAAGCCACACCCACATAACCAGTACTAAAAAATTTTTACAATCCACCCCTGCTCACTTGGCCTTAGAAATATCTCTTTCCCACACAGGGTTCAGACTCATGTCCCTTGGGCTGCAGGAAAACATGCCTAGCTAACCCTTTTAAGTGACATATTCTCATGATTTCATCTCCACTCATCCTCACTATAATTCTAGAAACTAGGCAGTAATTGTTAGTCTTATTTCACCAGCGTGGCAGCTGTATGTAATGAAAATATAAGTGTACATATATAACTAAATAATACTTCATTTGAAATTGACACGCTAGTCTATGATGAATTTTTTCTTCATATCTTAACTGGAGCAAGGATTTGGATAATTTTCAAAGGGGAGTGGCTTTACAATGTTTTATGTTTTCCTGATCTATTGCTCAGAAATGTCTTTTTTAAGCACAGTTTCATTTTATTTTTATCATCAATCATTATAATAAATAAAAATTTGGCAGATATTTTGGAATGAATGTTGTTTTTCTGCTTAGTCTCTGCCTCAGTCCAAATGTGTGGACAATTGTCACCCTGGATTTGTAAAACGGGCTCGGAAAGAAGAACCAATTTGCTGCTACGATTGTATTCCTTGTCCAGAGGGGACCATCTCCACACAGGAAGGTGAGTGACACCAGAGGAACTCTGTCTTTCCTGTCTCTCGGTATCAGCTGTCATCCAAAGAAGGTCTTTCTTGGAATGTGAAAGGAGGGACTATAGAAATAATATTACTTACTCTTTTCTCAGATACTGAAAAATGCACCAAGTGCCCAGATGACAAATATCCCACTGATGACAGAATCCAATGTATCCCCAAAAGAATAACCTTCCTGTCCTATGAAGAACTTCTGGGCATCATCCTGGTCTCCTTTGCTGTACTCTTGTTTCTAACAACAGGCCTTGTTTTAGTCATATTCCTTAAATACCTAGAAACTCCCATTGTCAAAGCTAACAATCGTGACCTTTCCTTCATCCTCCTGGTTTCCCTCTTGCTTTGCTTCTTGTCCTCCTTTTTCTTCATTGGCCGACCAAGGAAAGCCACCTGCCTTCTCCGACAAACAATGTTCAGCATCATCTTCTCAGTAGCTGTGTCTTGTGTGTTAGCCAAAACAATCATGGTAGTGCTGGCCTTCCTGGCCACGAAACCAGGGAACAGGGTGAGGAGATGGTTGGGGAAGAGCTTGGCCAACTCCATCATCCTTTCTGGCTCTGCTGGAAAAATTGTAATTTGTGCAATCTGGCTGGGAGTTTCTCCTCCATTTCCTGATTTTGACCTGCACTCCCAATCAGGAGTGATCATCCTTCAGTGCAATGAAGGCTCTGTGACCATGTTTTATGTGGTTCTCTGCTACATGGGTTTCCTTGCTGCCATTTGCTTCACAGTGGCTTTCCTGGCCAGGAACCTGCCTGGGGCCTTCAACGAAGCCAAACTGATCACCTTCAGCATGCTGGTCTTCTGCAGCGTCTGGATCTCCTTCCTGCCCACCTACTTGAGCACCAAAGGGAAATACATGGTGGCCGTGCAGGTTTTCTCCATCTTGGCTTCTGGGGCTGGCCTGCTGGGCTGCATCTTCTTCCCCAAGTGCTACATTATCATCCTGAGACCAGATCTAAATACTAAGGAACATTTAATGATAAAAGTCGGTATCTGATCATTTAATAGTTTCTTAGGCTCATAACACTTAATTATTTATTGCAGTTATTATTGAGTTTGTTTGCTTATTTTGACAATTAAGGTTATTTAAAATCAAAAGAAATAAACATACAAAGAATGTAAGACTAATGTAAGATAATCATCAAAGTTTAAAATCCCCATAACGTATTTCATATTTACCCAATGATACAGTTGGCCAATTATCTATTTCAAGTCCCTTTGTCTCAAATATCACCCCAAAGTTGATATTTCTAGGGCAAATGAAATTTCACTATCACATGAGCAATTTTAAAATCACTTCCAATTTGTGTTTAATATATGGAGATCTAATAAAAAAGTAAATTACAAACAGATCCTATTCTTAACATTAGGCAAGTTTCACGGTTACCGATTTCTTTCTTAAAGTAGAATACAGGCAGTATGAAAATTAAGCGTCATCGGGGGTGGGGGTGGTGTGGCCAGCGTCACGGCGGTATGGCGTGGAAATCCAGGGCTCTGGAGGAATACTGATATCCCAGCCATTTTTGGGGATCCCAAGGGAACATAGCTGTCCTGTAGGGACAGTGAAAAACGGAGGCACAGGCTGCCATGGACAGGGAAATCGCAAATTCCCTGAAGCGCCGGCGATCAGCCTCTGACTCAGTGGTGAAGGAAGGCAGCTATTAGGAGCTGTCAAAAGCCAGGGCGGCCACACAGGAAGAGACAGAAGAAATGAACGAGGTGATCATCTGGGTGAGAATTGAGGTCTTGGAAACAAGATTCCTTTTGTATATTCTACTCCTGAACTTTAAATTTTTTTTTGACTTGAGAGAAACAAGAAAAGAGAAACAAGAGAAGAGAAGAGGGGTGGGGAGGGAGTGGAAACAAGGCTACCTCCCCACTTCCGGAATAGTGGCTAAGAAGTGGAAGCCATTAATAAAGATTAATGGAAGAAAGTTTGAAAAACTAATTTAATGTATTGAAAGCAGATTGGGCAAAGAGATTTTTTTTGGGGGGTGGGCTAATGAATTGTATTTTGGAAAGTTAAGTTTTGTAGCTGGGAGTTTAAAGTTGGACGAAGAAAAGTGAATGGACTATTTTTTAATAAACAGAGGGATAGAATCAAGATCACGTGAAGTGTTAATATCACTTTATAATGCCTTGGTAAGGCCACATTTGGAATATTGCATTCAGTTTTGGTCGCCACGATATAAAAAAGATGTTGAGACTCTAGAAAGAGTGCAGAGAAGAGCAACAAACATGATTAGGGGACTGGAGGCTAAAACATATGAAGAACAGTTGCAGGAACTGGGTATGTTTAGTTTAATGAAAAGAAGAACTAGGGGAAACATAATAACAGTGTTCCAATATTTCAGGGGTCGCCACAAAGAAGAAGGAGTCAAACTATTCTCCAAAGCACCTGAGGGTAGAACAAGAAGCAATGGGTGGAAACTAATCAAGGAGAGAAGCAACTAGAACTAAGGAGAAATTTCCTGACAGTTAGAACAATTAATCAATGCAACAACTTGCCTACAGAAATTGTGAATGCTCCAATACTGGACATTTTAAAGGAGATGTTGGATAATCATTTCTCTGAAGTGGTGTAGGGTTTCCTGCCTGGGGAGGGGGTTGGACTAGAAGACCTCCAAGGTCCCTTCCTATTCTATTCTATTCTATTCTGTTCTGTTCTGTTCTGTTCTGTTCTGTTCTGTTCTGTTCTGTTCTGTTCTGTTCTGTTCTGTTCTATTCTATTCTATTCTATTCTATTCCTATTCCTATTCCTATTCCTATTCTATTCTATTCTATTCTATTCTATTCTATTCTATTCTATTCTATTCTATTCTATTCTATTCTATTCTATTCTATTCTATTCTATTCTATTCTATGTGAACTGTAGTGCCATCTAGTGGTAATAGAGAAAATTAAATAGATATATTGAACTAAGGAGAAGAGGAGTGTGAAATAACCTTGGACAATGTTTTGGAAACTGGCAAGAATGAATTTGATAAAAATGGTCTTGTGATTTTGTAACAGAAGAAGAGAGAAGGGGAAAAAAGTATGAAAGCTTTTGTAAGAGCTGTCTGGTTCTTTCACCTGGTGGATTTATAAATTTTGGAATATTTTGGAACAGTGGTATTTTGGAATATATACTTTTTTCCTTTTCTGTTTTTTCTTTTCCTTTTTTTTTATCAAGGCTTCTTCTTCCTGGATTAAATTTTTTGGTGATTGGTATTGGGTTTTTGGGGTTTTTTTAAAAAAAACCTTTTCTTATGAGACCATATCTTATACTTTCTTCATCTTTTTATTGCCTGGTTGGATATTTTGAGTGGTACATTTTGATTTTGAAATTTTTAATGGTGAATTCTTATTTTTGTTCGGATCTTTTTTTCTCTTTTTTGTTCTTTTCTTTTCTTTTTTTAATATAACCTTTCTTCCTTTTTTATGGATTAAACCTCTGTGGATTAGGGTATTAAGAACCTGAAGAGTTTGATTTGGGAGCAGATTTGAAATTTGAAATTGGAATATAAATAAAGGGGAAGCCTGAACCTAAGAATTGGATTATTTTAGATTATAAATGGTGATCTATCATCACCATCAATATCAACAGCGTCTTGCTCTATGGGGCAAAAGGCAACAGAAACTACGCCACAGCAAGAGAAAATCAATACGGAATTAAAAAATATGCTACAGAGTATATATGAAGATCTCAAGGCAGGACTAGACAAGATAGATGGGAGAATGGAAAAATAGAAGAATTGAAAGAAGTTAAAGAGATGCTAGGGAAAAATGAACAACGATGGCAGCAAGTGGAAGAAAAAGCAGAAGCAACGGAGAAAAAATTTGAAGAGATGGATTATTGATTTACAATTACTGATAAAAATCAGGAAAAGACAATAATAACATTGGAAATGGATAAAGCTGATTATTATTTAAGAGTCCAAAACATTGAAGAAGAAAAGGGAGAAAATTTAGCAGAGAAAATTGCAGCGATATTAGCAGAAGTAATGGAAGAAAGTAAAGAAAGGATATTACATGGGATTGATGAGATATACAGAGTGCACACAAGATACACAATGAGGAATAATCTGCCTAGAGAAATTCATGTTAGATTCATTAAGAAAACATTGAGAGCAGAGATATTGCAGTTAATGAGAAATGCAATGATAAAGCACAAAGGGAGAGAAGTAGTGGTACTGAATCAAATTCCAAGAAGAGTGAGAGATCTGAGAAAAGAATATCAATTTCTCACGAAATGTTTGATTAAAAGAGGAATAAATTTCAGATGGTTGATACGAGAAGGAATATTGGTGAATTGGCAAGAACAAAGATATAGATTGGATACAATAGAAAAAGCAGAGTTATTTTATGAACAACACATAGGTGGCCAAGAGAAAGAAAGATTGAGAGATGAAAGAGGGGAGGGTCAACTGGAGAGAAAAAAAGAACAACCAAAAGAGACAACTAAAGAACAAGAAGAGAGAGCTATAAGAGAAAGAGAAAGAGCAAAAGAAGTTAAAGAACAAAGGAAGTTAAGAACGACTAGATTGACAAAGCAAGCAAATAAATAAGAAATGGAAGAAGAAATTAAAATAATATTTTTGAATATAAATGGATTAAATTCAGCAATAAAAAGAAGAACATTTAACAAATTAGAGAAATTAAAAGTAGAAATTATATGTTTACAAGAAGTTCATATTAGAAAGTAACACAAAAAACTTTTAGAGCAAATAAAATTGGGGACATTGTGTAAAGCGTTGGCTTGTCAAAGCAAGAGAGGAGTAACATTTTACATTAAACAGACAATTCAATCCAAACAAATATTTGAGGATGAGGAAGGGAGAGTATTTATTTTTTATTGAAAAAGTTTTTCAAATACAAATTTTTCCCCCTTTTTCCCCCCTCCTCCCTAACCCCCCTCACCCCCCCTTCCCCTTTGACTTCTTCATAATAAAACCCAAATTCATAACAGATTATATCGTACTTTGCTATCCACTTACTCCATCTCCATATACTGACCCTTTCTTTCTAATAAAATTATCATGCCCCCCTTATACTATGCTATAATATGCATTTCAAAGTGACATTCTATTATAACAATATCTAATAACTCCTGATTTAACATAATGATATTATTATATCTCCCAATTTAACAATTTCCGCTCGTAATCTACCCTTTTACTACCCCCCATACGATATAACATTTCAAAGCATACTTCCACTCTAATACTATTCAATAAATCCCAATTTAACACTTATTCATTTCAACTACCCATTTCCTTCCCCCCCTTCATTACATACATTCACATCTAAACATAATATCCCTTTTCTTTAAACTAAACAATCCATAACCTATCCTATCTCCACCCACTTTCCTACAAAATTACCATAATTATTCTTAATATCTTTATTCTTCTGCCCACTCCCCTAGAAGAATATTCCCTTATGTAAATAAAATCCTAAAAGGAAAAAAAAAACTTTTTGCTTGTAATCCATATAACATCTTCTGTAATATCCTTCAACTGGATGATAAATTCCATCACCCATGTTAGGGTAACATCGCATCCTTATTCCAACAGTATTTTCAGAATCTTCAATTACCATCTGCCCCCATCAGTAACGAATATCTTCATATTGGAAGAAAGAAACAAAAAGAACCCCCAACAACCACCCGAGTGACTTTATAATTATATTCCGTATAATGTTTATGGAGGTGTCTTTTATCCAGATTATTAATTCCAACCATCGTAATAGGGTAACAACCAGATCTTCTGCGTGCCCCAATCCAGTAAATCTCTTGCCATATAACTCGACATACAATTAATATATTTATCCAGAAATCCGAAAATCAAACAAGATGTTTCCAACCATTCAATTTAGGGCCTTTTTCACATCCCAAAATAATTCAGCACTGCAGGGATCTGCCCTATCCTCAGGATAAAATAAACCAATACTTTGCCAATTATCTTTTCATATATTCAGTCCTCTCATAAGTAACTGGCATTACTGTTGTTTAGTTTAAAAATTTTTATGTTTGTGAGACCTACTTCTTCTTTTCTTGATTTTTTTGTGGGTTGGATCTCCATCCTAAATTCCTTTCTGTGGATTGTATATCAACTATTTGGTTTTGCTGGTGTATAACTTGATCCTGTTGAGTTTGCTTTTGTGGCTGAGATCTTTCTGGTTCTGTAAATTGTATACCAACTAATTGGCTTCCATGCTGGTTTGTGGTTTGACAAATCATTGCAATAGGATCCGGAACCACCTCTCTTATATTAAATAATCCAGCTGAGATCTCTGAAGAAGAATCCAAAAGCTGCTCATCTGTGGAGACCTCATTAACTTGTTGTTTCTTCATTGTCTCCATCTCCTTCTGCTTTTCTTGAATTTCTGTCTCTTGTTGATTTTGCTTTTTAAGTACCTTATGATAAAATTCTTCCGCTTTTTCAACAGTATTTATCTGATATCTTATTCCTTGATATCTCAGTATTATACCCACTGGGACATCCCACCTGAATAGAATATTTTGTCTTCTTAACTCAGTCACCAATAGACCAAATTTCTTTCTATCTCTTACCATCTTAGGCGGTAATTCCTTAAATATCCAGATTTTTCTCCCATTCAGTTGTAAAGTAGAATTAAAAGATTTTTGCACAATATCATTTCTTATCTCTTTGTCTGTAAAGTAAATCACCACATCTCTAGGCAGTTGCCTTTGTTTTGCAATCCAGGAATTCACTCTATAAGCCTTATTAATTTTACTGAATACCTCATCAGGATGAACCTTTAAGATCCCAGCCAAAACTTGAGCAGATGTTTTTCTTAAATCATCACTATTATTCTCCTGTAAGCCTCTAATTCTGATCGCAAATTCTGTAATTCTGTATTGCAGCATTACAACCTCTCTTTCAATTCCTTGCTTTATATCTTCTGCATTATAAGTCTCGTGACCATCTTCCTTTTTAGACTTTAGTTCTGAGCTATTATCTCGAATATTTATTAAGTCCTGTCTGGCTTCCGGCGCCGCCAGATGGTCCTCTGTGACCGCGGCCCCGTTGCCTGTAAAAGAGCCGCCTTTACATCTGAAAGGCGGCTCGAAAAACTCCATTTCCTGATGGAAATGTGAGTCTGAGCGGGCGGGGGTGGGTAGAGCCCTCTGCGAAGTCCCCAGAGTCTTTTTTAACTCTTGGGGACGGGCAGGTTGGAGCTCCCTATTGTCCCTTGCCGCCGCTCTGGGCATCAAGTGCAATCTGCTTTTTTTGCAGAGCCAGGCGCTGGAACCGGATCAATTAACGAAACTAACAGATGGACTTATTAAAAAAGATGAGACTTGGATTTTGGACCCTAAATCGCAAGTATCCTTAATGAATTTACAAGCATTTTAAAGTGAAAGAGGAAAAAAAAAAAGCTTTAAAATGGCCGCTGAGGCTTGAGAAGTAGAAGAAAGTTGAAACTAAGAGTCCTTCCATAACAGATACAAAGTAGCGGAATATATACTGTTGGCTACAATTTGAAAGAAAAAGAGTTATTTTAAGTTCCTCTCTTCCTGGAGATTTGTACTTGATCTTGTTTGGGGGGTAAAAAAGAACAGCCTGCTGGAAGGATGGCGTTACTAATGAAATCTGATAGACAAGAAAGGGGGGGGCGCTCCCCCACCCACAACTGTTTGAGCAAGTGCTGAGCCTACAGACTTTGCAGAATGGTTTTAATTTAAAAGAACTTATTCAGGAGGAAATGGCAAAATGTTAT
>NW_027257450.1:0-20457 GCF_029215685.1 Pituophis catenifer annectens | reverse complement strand
GTGTACTTGTCTCCATAGTCATGGAGATGACCAAAGGTTTTGATCAGTAGTTTTTTTTTATGCCTCTTCAGTAATCTGATCAGCTCTATAAATAGTCTTTGTATGTGTTGTGTCTATACAGTTTCTTTAATATACATTCTGTCTGAGATTTCACTACTTATTTCCTGTTCTTCATTACAGCTTGCAAAGCTAATGGAAGAATTAAAAAATGTGTCTGGAATTTTTACTAAAAGAGGCCCACTCGCAACTCCTACTCTGGTAAATCACATTTACACACTTTGTTAATTTCCTGGTTTATTTCATAATTATCCAACAAGAAGTATCACTATTTTTGAAGCCTGTTTATTGATGAACTTAAAGCAAATAAAGTCCATTGCCTCACTATATTATAAAATAATTGCCACTTGTAATTATTTTTTGATTTGCCCATCTATAAAATTTCAGTGCTCAGTTAGACATACCAGGAAGTTTTTAAACCTAAAACTAATACATCAAAAATCTTCTTGAAATAAACACATGCACTTCTAAATCTCAGAGTTCAGATCTGGATCTTGCTTAACCAAGTCCATGATTAGCAAACCATGCTAAACCAGGTGCCGGTGGATGCTTGACAGCTAACCTACATTTTGGGAGAAAAACATGCCAGGACAATCTGAGCAGCATTGATTCTATCATGTTTCATTTCCTGCGAAGTCATATTATGATTCAGTATTTCAATGGTCTCATTGGCCATACAAAGGAAGTTTTAGCTCTATAGTGTGTAAATGGATGACCAATAAATACAATTGTTAGAATTCTAGAAGTAGATGCATCAAAAAGGTATTGAGTAGATGAAAACAGTTTTACACTGTACTTCCCTTATGTTAATTTGGCCAGATTATATTTGAGTGGTATGATTCATTAGAGCAGCAGGCTACCATTCTAGGAACCTTTATTTGAGATAAGTTTGCTGTAGTTTAAATTTGGAGAGGAATAAATTGCTAAATTTGAGGAAATGTCTTGTAGCTTATAAATGATTTAAAATTACATACCTGTCTGATTGCCATGTTACCTTTATCCTCATTCAAGAAAGCCCAGCGTAGTCCAAGGAAATCAGTTCCCAGAAGTGCTCCAAGGAGGAATCCAGAAAGAAGTTCTAGGCCTCACACAAGATCCAGATCCCTAATTGAAGGTCCTCCAAATTCCATGTTTATGGAGGAAGAGGAGGAGGATCCCTATGTGTTAGTGAGAAGGAAAATGTCTGAAGATTTTTCTGAGGTATGTTGGTGATATTTATTTCGGACAACCAAGTAAATTGATCCTTAAATAGCCTAGGTGATTTAGATAAAGGATTTCATATAAAACAACCATATCTAGTCATAATTAAGCTAGGCCAATAGACGCTTTTTGTCTTTCGTGTAGTGCACAACCGTGGATATGGCCCATCTTGGTTTGATTGCCAAGACAATTCAGTAGCAAGATTTGCCATTGTTCCTGGCTGTATCTGTTTTTTAGAGCCCTTCAAAAATATAAGGCTGAGTGCAGCCCTTGGCCGGAAATCTGGCTTTGTCCTAATTGAAATGAAAACCCTTAAATTGTATTTCAGAAAAAAAGCATCTTCAGAATTGGAAATGAAGGAGAAATTGTACACTTACTGAGCTAAAGCCAACAAGCCACCTTAATGCAGTAATGTGGTTTGGTTAAGAAATGCAGGGACATCGCTGCATAAATATTACGGTGCTTTACGGAACTCTTCAATGGCTTGACTTAACCCAATGGTACCGTTTTCGATTCAGGATGAAAGGGACACCCCCAGAAGAAAGCGCACTAGTGCTATGACTCTTCCCCATGTCATCCGTTCAGTGGAAGAAATAACCGAGGAAGAGTTGGATAATATTTGTGAAACTGTGAAAGATAAAGTCTACAACCGTGCAACGGTAAGGTGACCTGTGTTCTGCATTCAGCCCTTTGGTTTGCTTTGTCCAAATTATGTTAACAGATAGTGCATCGTTCTTGCTTTGATTGTCTCCTCTTTACTAGAGCCTGATCCTACATTCTGATGCTTGCCAAGGGAATCTTTGATCCTTTGTTCTACCTCTTACTGCATAATTGCAGAAACTCCAATGCCAGGAAGTTTCCTAAGTTGATTCTTTGCAGTTAGGAGATCAAACAGAGCAGGTAGAGTACCTAGCCAAAGAGTGCTTTAAAGAGGAGGACCTTTCTCACTTCATGTAGACTTCACTGAAATATTTGATACATGACAAATACAGCTGAAGATTTGGATTGGGGAGATCCAACTCCAAGTTCCCATTTGATCAGGGAGTTCACTAGGTAACTTCAGGCCAATAACATTCTCAGTGCAACCTATTCCTCAAGATTGTTGCTATGAAAATGAAAAAGGCCTTATTTAAGCAGTAAAGTAACTTTTCAGAGAGGGAAAAAAGATGGAGTAAGGAAGTCTTGGGTCTAACGCTTTTCATTTGCTACCGTTATCTGTACATGTTGGTGAGAATTTTAAACGCAACACATCTCTCTGCTCCCTCTTCCAGATTAAATGTGATGGTTCATACCAGGGGTGGTATTCACTTACCTTTGCTACCGGTTTACAAATGTGAACGCGCTTGCCTCCACGCATGCACAAGGGGTCAAAAACGGGACGTGATGACATCCGGGCGGGTGGGCGGAGCCTCCCGCTGCCGGCACTACCGGATTGCGTGATCCGGATAGAGCTGGCTGAATTTCACCACTGATTCATACCTAGTAATAAAATGGAGGTTCACATGTAGTGGCTTTATTGATAAATTGTAAAAAGAATATGTTTATCTAGTTCAGATATAATGGCATCTTTTGGCTTGCTGCTATTTAAATTTGATTAATTTACAAAATAAAGGGCTGAAGCAATTGGTACTTAGATAAACTTCAGATACATAAAATCTGGGTGTGTTTTTTTCAGATAGGTATTTAGTGGCCATAATTCTAAGCCATAAGGGGATTGGTTTGCTTTGGCTTACTGAATTCTATAGAGAGCCAGTTTGGTCTAGTGGTGAAGGCACCAGGCTAGGAACCAATAGACTTGAGTTCTGATCCCACCTTAGGCATGAAAGCCAGCTGGTGATTTTTGGGCCTGTCCTTTTCTCTCAGCCCAACTCATTTCACAGGATTGTTGTAGGGAAAATAAGAGGAAAGAGTATTAAGAGTATTGTTCACTGCCTTGAGTTATTTATAAAAATAAAAGGATAAAAAAAATTTGAAATGTTAAAAAATGTGTGCACTATATGCACTATAACTTCTACCATGTGTAAATAAGCCACTGGGTCCATATGATAAACACACTAAGATGGGACAAGGGTGCAATGTTTTTTCAAAGCAACCATCAACCTGGTATCCTTTGCCTTTGCTGCTCTCTTTAACAGGGTTCTACCTGTCACCAGTGTCGTCAGAAAACGACAGATACTAAGACAAATTGCCGGAACCCAGAGTGTCTTGGAGTACGTGGCCAATTCTGTGGGCCTTGTCTTCGTAATCGTTATGGAGAAGAAGTCAGGGCTGCCTTGTTGGATCCAGTAATTATTTTATTTTCATGTTTGCTTGAATGCATGCTAAAGTTCATTAAAAAGTAGAAATACAGGTAATCCTCATTTAGCGACCACAGTTGGGGCTAGCAATTCTGTTGCTAATAGATGCATGCTAAATGGAAATGAAATGACCAGTAAGTTTTTCTTTTCCCCCACTCTCCTGTCCTTTGGAACATTCATCCTGGTACTGGGATAATTCCGCAAGAATGGAATTAATGTTTATATTCATTGGAGAAGAAGGGATTACAAGAGAGTAAATGAGTACACTAAGCAAATAGCACTAGCTCAGGGGTGTCAAATTCAATTTCATTGAAGGCTACAGGGTTGTGGTTGACCTTGGGGGTGGATGGGCGTGGCCAACTGGGTGGGCATGGCCATCTTGACACCATTCCCCAACTGATGGCATGTTTCCTCTTCGCGTTGGGTGGACCTGGCCGAAGCCACAGTGGCCCGATGTTTCCTCTTCACGTTGGGTAGAGCAGGCTGAAGCGATACAGGTAGACCAGGTCGAAATGACCCAGGCTGGCCCCTTAAATTTTCCAGGATGGCTCCATGGGCCGGATCCGACCCGCGGGCCTTGAGTTTGACACCCCTGCACTATTGGATTCCTTTGTGTGTCTGCTTACTCTTGTATTCTTTTCCCAATATCCTTGGTTTATGAAGGGGAGAATGGTATAGGGCAACATGTACAACTGACTATAATGGTGAACATGTGAGAGGGATCATAAATGCACAACTTGGTCTTGATTATTTTTTCCATCACTGTCATAACTTTGAATGGTTAACTGCATGAGGCATTTGGTAAATGAAGTTTACCTATATTTTTTCAATTTCCTATTTAAAATGTGTAACATGTTTATGGTGTTCTAGCTGAATCGTGATACTGCCATGGTATTCTATCTGAATCATAGCCTAATAGCAACAAGAATTAAGTTGAATCTACCTAGAGTTCATTCTCACTCTACTTTCTTTCCTTTAGAACTGGTACTGCCCACCTTGCCGTGGGATCTGCAATTGTAGCTTCTGCCGGCAGCGGGAAGGAAGATGTGCTACTGGTGTCTTGGTTTACTTAGCCAAGTATCATGGATATGATAATGTCCATGCTTACTTGAAAAGGTAAATTTCACTTTTCTTTATGAATCGGAACATAAGATACAAATTACTGGCAAGAATGCACAGATGCATTCATGAAAATCCAGATTCAAAGAGGCATTTCATGTTTAGAACAATATTAAGTTACTTGTTGATTGCCTTAGTTTCACTTTGTGTTTTTTTCACCCCTTGCAGTCTGAAACAAGAACTTGAAATGCAAGAATGAACTTCTGAAGCAATTCCAGAATAATCTTCAGCGCATATGCTTAGATTTGTCTGATTTGAGAATTCACTTTTATTAATGGTTGACATCTTTTAAAAAGGGGAGCAAAAATTGTGACTTTTGACTGAAGTTCAAAGTTGCAGGATAGTGGTTCGTCATATTGTTAAATCAAAGCTTTCTTAGTCCTGTTTCATGATGAATGCTACTGGATCTTAATTAGCATCCAGCAGAGCAGGTAGAAGTCTCATTCAACCCATTGGGGAGCAGCGGCTTCATACAAAGGCTATAACCAACCAAAAGCAGTACTTGCCATTATAGTTCTCCTGAATCTCACTGTGTGAGATTTTCTGGTGGCAGTTTGCATAGGTACTTTCCCTATGCTACTCTGAGTTTACGTTCATGTTGGAACTGCCGCTGTCACATTATCCCTAACTATTGTTAATGTTAGCTGAGTCCAATTTTTGTTTCTCCTTTGTTGGAAAGAAAGTCTTTGGGGGGGACATTCAATGTATCTATATTTGCAGTTATCGTGTATAGTAGATTCAGTAATGAATCAAACGCTAGCTTTTAAAGCTATTGTAAATAGCAGCCGTGATTATCTAATTGCAAAGCAACTTAAATTCTTGATAAACTTTTTTTTAAAGAAGCAATGATAAAGGACTCAATATTTAGGTTCAAAATTTTGACAGTAATTGAAATGGTTTAAATCAGTAAGTGTGAAGTGTACTTCATCAGTCATGCTTAGGACCATGTTTTGTTGTGTTTAAAATAGTACTTACAATGAAAGTGTGACTAAAAGGGTCTTGAGAAGATTCAGACTTATGAAAAATTAGTAAATGGTTTGATCCTAAAACTTACTGTCCCCGAGATCTTGGTAAGGGATATTTAAAAGGAACCATTAGAGTTTTGGAAGGCAGTTTCATTAGGGCTGCAAAAATCCAAAAATAATTAGCTGGAAGCAAGTTGTTAAAGCAAACTGTTTCTTTGCTGTTAGTCTCTAGACTTTTGCAGACCAGTTCAAATAATTCTAAATTGGGTTATTGACCAAATAATTTCACTCATCTAATAGGGCCTTACATTTTGTCAAAAATTGTGTATTGTAGATAGGGATTCACAAGTCTTCCATCATAGTTTATGCTGGAGCCAATCTTGCATAATCTGCATATTGGATTGTAAATGCAAGGCTTTCATGCAGCAATTTGATAAACTCTGTGCTTGTCTAAAGAAGTGACCATGAACAATACAGTTCCATGAGTTGTAATGTAGATAGGATCCTAATTGGTGACATTTCAAACTGTGTTGGTTAATAAGGCATGGAGCTTGTGCATCAAACACAGGTGGAGGTTGTGGCTTTCATTTACTAGCTGGTGGTGTATCTTCTTAAATGCTGTGCTAACTGGATAAAAGGCTACCCATCCAAAGTGCATTGGATATAAAATTCATCAGTGTTGAATAAACTGCAAGAGGGGAAATGGACAGATCCCTTGAGTTGCCAGGACCCTTTAAGAAGGAATCACTTGCTACTTTCCCATATATTATACTAAGTACCATTTGTAAGCAGTACAATATAAAATCTAAATGGAATTAAGAATATCTCTCTCACAAAGAGTTTAGGTTTAATTTTCATAATACACATTTCAGGGGGAAAAATCATGGGATGTTTTGCTTTGCCTCTAAAATTGTGGTTCTGTTTTCGTGAACAGGTGTTATAATGCTTGGACACATGTGGCTGTTAATTTTCTGAAGATTTGTTTTAAATGCAGCAAAAGGCAGTAATGCTACTCAAGTCTTTTCCCTAGAGTAGTTTGAACAATACTGTAACCTGATACTTTTTATGTATGAAATGTAATTTTGATTAATTAAAGTTTGCTTAGCAGTGGGCTGAAAAGGCCATTGTTCCTTGTGCTTCTGTGTGTGCCAAGGTCCCCTGTTCATTTCAGCACTGATATTTTGTGTACAGGATAAACCATGCATGACTCTGATCCTCTACGAAAACTGCTTGCAGTGCATATTTAGATTTTTCATATTTAATTGTAATTGGATCAAGATTAGAGCAAGGGGAAAAAACACAATTGTAGCAGAGAAATAAATTTAAAGTAAATATTCTCTCCCTCCCTCTCCTCATCCTTTTAAGCAGCAAAGTTGCCTTTAATAATCCCAACTTTGTTCTTTGTCTTGTAATGTTCTACAGGCGATCTTCCCCATCCAGAGTATGGCCACAGTTAATCTAATGTATCTAGAGCAGTGGTGGGTTGCCCCCGGTTCGGACCAGTTCTATAGAACTAATAGTAAAACCAGCGGGAGGCTCTGCCCACTGACCCTGACGTCATCAGAAGTGATCTGCGCATGTGCAGAAGCTTCTGCGCATGCGCAGAAGCGAGGCACATGCGCAATCCTGTTGCAAACCAGTAGTAAAGGTAAATAGAACCTACCCCTGATTTAGATGGCAGATGCAGATAGCTCGGTTAGATGGATAAAGGTTGTGTTAGTCTATGGTAGCCAAAACTCAGGAGTCTGGTACCAACTCTTCAGTTTAAAACATTTTTCTAAAAGGCATAAGCTTTTCCGAGCAACAACATATATGGCATGCCTAGCAGTGAAGCTAATTGGCATGGAGAAGATTTTATACCGGGGGGGGGGAATCCAGATTAGAATGGAAAGCTATGCTATGTACCTTTGTCTCTCCTAGACAAGATTTTTTTTTTAGTTAAAGTGAGTCTGTAGTTCTCCTATTCTGACCTGAAGAACCTAGTTGGATCTTCACTTTTGAAAGCAGGTTCTGTTGAATGAGTTACGCTTTATATCCTGCACTTGGGATAATCCCTAAATTGAAAACTCGCACTGATTATAGAGATGCCAGGAAATCCGCCAGCGTATCTGTGAAGGCTGTACTATTTTGCATCACAAAGCAAACTCCCATCCGTTGTGAATAAGTCTTGCTTTAATCCAGAAAGATCTATATCCACAACTTTACCCAATTTCCTAGGAACATGTAATTAATCATTTGTACCTTATTTTTCATAGCAGCTTTCAGTCCAAACCAATGATATATAGGAAATTGCCTTTATTATAAAATAACGGCATATTTCCCCCCCCCATAGTATTGCACTGCTGAAAGGGAGAGGGGAATTAAATTTGCTGATCTGCCTTTTCAAATCCTCAAGCTGAATTAAGGTAGCTTTTTACATTCCTGCCTATATAAGCAACCTCAAAATCCATTTTTCCCGTTGTATTAAACATACTTTGCTACTATGGTTATTCATGGTTTTACAGGGGTTTATTTTCATTTGCTATCTTTATATCGAGGGATATAGATGGCCCTGTAACCCTTGACACCTGACATTAAACCCTGAAATAAAATAAAAAAAAAATCAGTAGTAGCTGGCACTGTGTATGGAAGAAAATAATTGTTTATGGCACACAGCTTAAGCTGTGCTGGTAATCACACTGAAAATACAATATTTATTCATTAGATCAAATTTAATGAAGCCTCCTGGCAGTAATTATAAAAATTACTGTAGCAGTAAATTACTAATGAGTTGTGATGTGCTTCCTACCTGCTAGGAAGGACTGGCTGTTGAAAAAGCCTGATATCCAAACAGCTCTCAGGAGGATTTGCTCTTGGGTGTAGGAATCAACTTCATGGCAGTCCTGGAGAGGACATGAGTGTAAATACAAAATGGGAAGGCTGAAAGGCGGATTGGGATAGCGGTTGGAATTGATAGAACTTTTGCTGGAGATAAATACTGCTTATATCTTAATGATTGGGATAGGTGTTTTGGAGAAAACCTCAATAAAGCAAAAAAAATAAAAGCTAAGATGCTCCTTGTTGAAGTAATACCTATGCACCACCTTTTTACGTTAGCAGGCTGTACAAATTGTAATTTTAAAATCACTGTGAAGGAGCATGCATGTCCATGGCAAGGAAAGGTAGCCGTAAAAGAAGTCAGCTTGCTGGCATCCAGCCAGTGGTGAGTTTCAACAGGTTTTACTACCAGTTCTGTGGGTGTGGCAGGGGAAGAAAATCTCCATTCCTTCCCCACTCCAGGGGAAGGTTACTGCAAAATCCCCATTTCCTCCCAATCAGCTGGGACTCAGGAGGCAGAGAATAGATGGGGGTGGGGCCAGTCAGGTGGTATTTGCCAGTTCTTGGAACTACTCAAAATATCCACTACCGGTTCTCCAGAACTGGTCAGAACCTGCTGAATCCAACCTCTGCATCCAGCGTGTCCTTGTGTAGAATTCTGCTTAGCGCCCTCCAAGACAAATTTTTCAATATTCAGAATACTGCATCTCTTCTGCTCCAGGTAGGCTATGCATAACTGCATTGCATAGCTTTTGAATATGAAACTGATAACCTCCGCCCCATTTGCATACTGCGTTGCGTCCACCCTAACAATCCTATTTCCCTGGTCAATGGTATACGTCTTACAATTGACCAGGAAAATAAGATTGTGCTGAAAAGAAAGAATTCAGGTGCTGCTAGTACTTTTATTCATGGTCTCGAGATGTGGGCCCTGCAATGGAGAAGATCCCTACATGTTTCACTGCCAAACAGTGTTGAAGTCGTACAGTCAGAAAGCCTTCCGACCAATTTGTTTACAACACATTTCAACTTATTTTCTTTTAACATGTGCTGTGGTTGTAATTGCATCCTTTATTTTTCTGGCAGATGGGCATTGATGTGATGAGTGCATACTGTGTGATATTAGCACAGGTTGTAGCCAGTTCAGTACTTCCCTAGTCCAGGGGTCTGCAACCTTAAAATACTCAAAAGAGATTTGGACCCGTTTCCCACAGAAAAGAAAACTGGGAGTCACAAAACCTGGGTGGACATGGCCAACTCGATGTCACTGACTTCCACCAGTCACATGACCCCCCCCCCCCCCCAGCCAGTCATTAGGGCAGAGAACCAGTTGTTAAAAAACACCGGGAACCACAAAATCCTTTTGACATATCTCTCTCTCCCGCCCCTCCCTCTCCCCCCCCCCAACTCCCACTCTCTCTGTATCTTCTGTCTCTGCCCTGGCTGCTTCTCCATCCCCCACCATCACCTTTACCTTCTCAGGCCAGGTGAGGAATAACTGGGAGGGGAAGGCAAGGGGCGGGGTCAGCCAGTGGTGGGATCACCTGACGGAACCACAACCGAGGGCCCAAAGAGCCACATGCGGCTCCAGAGCCGCAGGTTGCTGACCCCTGCCCTAGTCCATCCAGAAGACTCATCAGAACTAACACGGAGGCAGAACTTCAAAACCTCTTTGCCAGGCTATTTTGCAGTTCTGCATCTGTGGAGCAGGTGACTGTTTCTCCAGTCTGTGGAGCTGCACCAAGGGAAGACGCCAACTCCAACTGGAGGTTGGGCAAAAATGCTGGCATTTTGGATTATAAAAATTTCCTCAAAGTCTAATGTTTGTAAAATGTACATAAAAGATGAGAAGCCCTTTAAAAAAAAAAAAAGAATAAAATGCATGTTCATTTGGGGCTGGTGAATGTATTGAAAAGCTAAATATGACTGGATTTCTTCATTCCTGTAAGGTGATTATTGAAGGTGGGGGTTTGTTCATTCACAAAAGGACTGCCGTGAGAATGCAACTGGTGCTGCAGCCCCAATTTCTCAAAATGCAATCTTGCTGGATGCTTCCTCATTCATACCTGTTCACCTTTCCTGGGCAAGTGGGCACAGTCGCAAGGAAAACATTTGGGCATGGCCAAAGTAAGCTTCTGTTTGGAGTCAAGGGGCATGGAGCGGGGTGGGCACTTTGGAGGGTGCACTTAGGTGCTGTCTGTAAATCAAAATATTGCCAAGGGATGATCAAACATTTCTAAAACCAGTCTAGACGCATCCATCAATAGTGCAGTAGCTGGGTTCCCCCCCCCCCCATCCCCCAGGGAAGAATTACATCCAAGAAGCAGCTTTTGGGCTCATAGTTGTTAGCAATAGCAATAGCACTTATATACTGTTTCATAGAGCTTTACAGTCCTCTCTAAGCAGTTTACAGAGTCGGCATATTGCCCCCAACAATCTGGGCCCTCATTTTACCCACCTCGGAAGGATGGAAGGTTGAGTCAACCTTGAGCCTAGTGAGACTCAAACTGCTGGCAGCTGGCAGTCAGCAGAAGTAGCCTGCAGAACTGCGCTCTTAACCACTGCGCTACTATTGCTCTTAGTTGTGGTGGAGTGCCAAGAAATTGTACTTGTGCATCTGTGAATGGCTTAACTGACATCATCTCTACATCCTGCCTCTGCATTTAGCATGTAACCTGGGAGTCTGCAGAGCATCCAAGTGGAGAGAAAAGAGAAATGGGAGAGGAATGTGGTAATTTTTAACTGGCTCAATCTATCCATGAACTAGCCACTATCTCATTAGCAAAATCTTTTAATGAGGAGTATACATACCCTCCTTCCATCCCATACAATACAGTACTTACTGACTGTCTTTCTACCCCAAAGCACCACTTCAAATACTTTGTAGTGTAGAACTGTACATCACATAAATGCCAGCAACCAATTTAACAACATAAAAGGAACAGTTGAAACTTTGATCATTTAAATCAGGGCTGTCAAACTTGCTGCCCGCAAGCCGGATGCATCGTGCGCTGGCCACGACCACGCCACGACAGTTTAGCAAAAGGGGAGAAAGTCCTGATATATCACGTGACGCCACCGTGACAATGTGAGTTTGACACCCCCGATTTAAGTCATTTCAGGCAGGACTTTCATAGGGACAACAGGTGCTGGGCCAGCTTGCTAGAGGACCTGGTTACCTATGCTAATGGCAAATTTAAAAATCACTATGCTCAGTTATGATGCTCTGACATGGTGCTGCCACAAAGGACTTACATTTTCAATTAGAGATCTTCATTCTAAGCAAAGAGAGATGCATTCTACGGTCCAAAATCTTCAGCTGCCTGGTTCTTGTTCAACCATGTTTTATTACAAAACTGCTATGTAAGATTCATGCAGGTATATTTCAATTTCAATTCCAAATCTTTATTGTCAGTGCACAACATATGTATGATGAGATTGGTTGAGCTCCATCAGTGTAACCCGCCCCCCCCCACCCGACCCAACACAGTACAACTCACAGAGAAGACAGAAAATCCCTAACTCAATGAAACATATTAACAAAACACCCGGTCCTATTGCACCAGTGTGAACATGTTACACGTTGCGCCGGCCCTGCAAGTCCATCTGACTACGTAGTTATGATGTTATTTTGCATTCAGGAGTCTGACAGCCCATGGATAAAAACTCATCTTCAGCCTGTTTGTGCAGCTGGCTATGCTTCTATATCTCCTTCTCGATGGTAGGAGGGTAAAGAAGTGGTGACCAGGATGAGTTGTCCCTGAGAATTTTCCTCAGTCTTCTAAGGCAGAGAGCCTTAGCGATCTCATCTAGTGGTATCAGGGGACAGCCTACAATATTTTGTGCTGTACTCACCACCCTCTGTAATGTTTTTCTATCCGCGGCTGTCAAACCGGCATGCCATACAGTGATGCAATAAGTGAGGATGCTTTCTATTGTGGACCAGTAAAAGGAGGTCATCAGTTGTTGTTCCACCCTGTTTTTACGCAAGACTCTAAGGAAATGGAGTCTCTGCTGGGCCTTTCTGGCCACCTGGATCATGTTGTTTTTCCAGTGAGGTCTTCGCTGAGATGGACTCCCAGGAATTTAAAAGTGGAAACTCTCTCTACACAGCCCCCCTCGATGTAAAGTGGAGCAGGTTCCTCTCTCTTCCTCCAGAAGTCCAACACCATTTCCTTGGTCTTGCTGATGTTCAGGTGCAGGTTGTTTTTTTAAGCACCATGTGGATAGTTTTTGAAAAAACCCCCATACACTGTTTCATCTCCATTTGTAATAAGACCCAGTATGGTGGTGTCATCTACAAACTTAATGATCACAGTGGATGGGTCTGACGATACACAATAGAATAGAATAAAACAGAATTTTTTATTGGCCAAGTGTGATTGGACACACAAGGAATTTGGTGCGTGTACAGTGAATACAGGTAGAGACTGAGCACACGGACCTGTGGGGAGCCAGTGCTAAGCTTCAGGGAGATGGATATGACAGACCCAACCCTCATTGTTTGTGGCCGGTCCCTCAGAAAGTCTTTGATCCAATCGCAGATGGAAGAGGGGAAAATCCAAAATTCAAACAGTAAGCTTCTTTTCAATGATCAGCATTTCCTGTCAAGAAACCCTTTTAGTAATATAAGCCTATCTAAGCACAGACTGATACTCAGGGATTATTTTAGCATGTTGTACAAATGGCACCCTTATGCAGGTCCTTTTCTAAAATAGTCTTCCAGAACATGGTCTGCCCTAATGTAAAATCCTGCTCAGCAGAAGGATAGTGGATTGCAGAAAGCTGTAGTTGAAAGTCCAAGAAAGACAGCTTTGCTTTTGTTTTGAAGCACAATATCCTCTTTCAGCAGAGGATCCAATCTTCTGGCAAACCTGCATTGGATTTCTGAAAAATCTGTTCCTTGCAGGCAGAAGGGGGTGGGGGGTTAGGGGGAAGCAGCTGTACTACTAAACGACAGAGCAGAGCTACTTTGATCAGGGAAGAGTACTCTCCTTTCTCCCGCTTTGGAAGCAGGGACGGATGCTGAGCTGCATTTAGTTGAGCTGCAGTGAACGAATGCTAGCTAGCCTCTAAAATATGCCTTGAACGTACTTATTTAAGGTTATCGGCTCCCTGGAATTTCTTCAAAAAACACCACAATTTGGTTAAAATGCATTTGATTACATTTTTTCTCTTCCTCGTTTATACATTTCCTGTTTAACTTGGACATCCCAGCCCAGTGGTGGGTTTCAAAAATTTTTATTACCGGTTCTGTGGGTGTGGCTTGGTGGGCATGGCATTGCTTGGTGGGTGTGGCTTGGTGGGCGTGGCAGGGGAAGGATACTGTAAAATCTCCATTTCCTCCCCGAGTCCTTCGGGAGAAGGGCGGCATATAAGTATGAATAAACTAAACTAAACTAAACTCCCAATCAGCTGGGACTCGGGAGGCAGAGAATAGATGGGGGCGGGGCCAGTCAGAATTTTTACTACCGGTTCTCCGAACTACTCAAAATTTCTGCTACCAGTTCTCCAGAACTGGTCAGAACCTGCTGAAACCCACCTCTGGTTCCATCCTGTTGGTAGTTCAAAAGGCTCTGAAAACCTTTCTCTCTGACTTGATCAGGGATCTCCAAGTTGGGAACTTTAAGCCTGGAGGACGTCAACTCCCAAAATTCCCCAGCCAGCTTTTCTGGGGAATTCTGGGAGTTGAAGTCCACCAGGCTTAAAGTTGCCAAGTTTGGAGACCCCTGGCCTAGCTCATTGGTAGGATGGCCAATGCCCCTTCCTTCCTTTCCCTTGTTCCTATCTGAGTTTATTTTTTTCTCTGCCATCTCTGTTCCTTTGTTTTGTGTTGTTTTGGTGTTTTTGTATTTTGTATTTCTTGTTTTTAAATGTTTTTAACCATTTAAACCAATCTGAGTTTCTGGGAGTTGGTTAGCATATAAATTCTGTAAACAGAATTTATTTATTTCTATCCTATCTTTATTATTTTTTTTGTAAATAACTCAAAGCAGCAAACATATCCAATGCTCCTTCCTCCTCTTTTCCCCACAACAACAACAACAAATCCTGTGAGGTGAGTTGGGCTGACAGAGAGTGACTAGCCCAAGTTCACCCAGCTGTTTTCTATGGTTAAGGCAGGACTAGAAATCCTTGGTCTCCAGCTTTCTAATCTGGTGATTTTACCACTAAACCAAACTGGCTCGTAATATACCTGAGGCGGATTTTATTTTTCAAACTAATAGTTCTGCAAAATAATATCCTGCGCATATGAGAATAACTGCCTGTATGCAGAATATTCAGCAGTGGTTTGCTTTCTGCACTAAACACCAGTATTTGTGCTTTTATTCACATGGAATCATTTCCTTGTAGAAAAATGGAAGAAAAGAGATGGAGCTTGAACTAAAAATATAACAATTATTTTCAAAAAAGTTTCATTCTTTTCCCAATAACCAAGGAAATGTTGACAAGAATCTTACTGCCCAATCCCCAGGCAGCAAGAGTCAGCAGGATGGGGAAACCCAGTTTACAGTGGCATATAAATACCTTAAGAAAATAACCCAAGTGGGAATTCTCTAAAATACTTCCAAGTTAACTGGATAAAATGTTCCTGAGTTATCAAGGGGAAAACCCTAAAACCAGCTGAGAGAGAAAACAGACTGAATGACCAGGAGGAGAAACTGATACCTGGGAGAGAACAGGAGTGAAGGAAGGGAGTGGGGAATATGTAAATAATGGGATTTTCTAAATAAGGCTGAGGAGTTATTTTAGACCAGGGGTGTCAAACTCAAGGCCCGGGGGGGGGGCAAATCTGGCCCACAGGGCCGCCCTGAAAACAGCAAAGAACAGGTCCGCAGTACTTTTCCCAGTGAAAATGGAGGCCATCGCAGCTGAAAACGGAGCTTGTGAAGGTTACGTGTGGCCCTCCCGGGCTCCGTTTTCACCGGCAGAGGGTTGCAGGAGGCCATTGCAGCTGGAAATGGAGCTTGTGAGCCTGTTTTCATTGGCAGAGCACTCGAGCCACCAAAGGTGTCCCCAACACGAGTGACATCTAGTTGGCCATGCCTATTCTGGCTATGCCCACTCCGGCCCCCAAGGTCAAACACAACCCTGATACGGCCCTCAGTGAAATCGAGTTTGACACCCCTGTTTTAGACGATCCCTAAGAATTAAAGATGGGACTGCTCATCAATATACAGTCAGGTCCAGAAATATTGGGACATCGATACAATTCTAACATCTTTGGCTCTATACACCACCACAATGGAGTTGGAATGAAACAAACACAATGTGCATTAACTGCAGACTGTCAGCTTTAATTTGAGGGTATGTACATCCAACTCAGGTGAACGGTGTAGGACTTACAGCAGTTTGTATATGTGCCTCCCACTTGTTAAGGGACCAAAAGTAATGGGACAATTGGCTTCTCAGCTGTTCCATGGCCAGGTGTGTGATATTCCCTCATTACCCCAATTACAATGTGCAGATAAAAGGCCCAGAGTTCATTTCAAGTGTGCTATTTGCATTTGGAATCTGTTGCTGTCAACTCTCAAGATGAGATCCAAAGAGCTGTCACTATCAGTGAAGCAAGCCATCATTAGGCTGAAGAAACAAAACAAACCCATCAGAGAGATAGCAAGAACATTAGACATGGCCAAAACAACTGTTTGAAACATTCTCAAAAAGAAGGAATGCACCGGTGAGGTCAGCAACACCAAAAGACCTGGGAGACCATGGAAAACAAGTGTGGTGGATGACCGAAGAATTCTTTCCCTGGTGAAGAAAACACCCTTGGCCAGATCAAGAACACTCTATGGGAGGTAGGTGTATGTGTGTCAAAGTCAACAATCAAGAGAAGACTTCACCAGAATGAATACAGAGGGTTCACCACAAGATGTAAACCATTGGTGAGCTTCAAAAACAGGAAGGCCAGATTATAGTTTGCCAAACAACATCTAACAAAGCCTTCACAGTTCTGGAACAAGATCCTATGGACAGATGAGACCAAGATAAACTTGTACCAGAGTGATGGGAAGAGAAGAGTATGGAGAAGGAAAGGAATTGCTCATGATCCTAAGCATACCACCTCATCAGTGAAGCATGGTGGTGGTAGTGTCATGGCGTGGGCATGTATGGCTGCCAATGGAACTGGTTCTCTTGTATTTATTGATGATGTGACTGCTGACAAAAGCAGCAGGATGAATTCTGAAGTGTTTTGGGCAATATTATCTGCTCACATTCAGCCAAATGCTGCAGAACTCATTGGACGGCACTTCACAGTGCAGATGGACAATGACCCAAAGCATACTGCAAAAGCAACCAAAGAGTTTTTGAAGGGACAAAAGTGGAATGTTATGCAATGGCCAAGTCAATCACCTGACCTGAATCCCATTGAGCATGCATTTCACTTGCTGAAGACAAAACTGAAGGGAAAATGCCCCAAGAACAAGCAGGAACTGAAGACAGTTGCAGTAGAGGCCTGGCAGAGCATCACCAGGGATGAAACCCACTGTCTGGTGATGTCTATGCATTCCAGACTTCAGGCTCTGATTGACTGCAAAGGATTTGCAACCAAGTATTAAGAAGGGAAAGTTTGATTTATGATTATTATTCTGTCCCATTACTTTTGGTCCCTTAACAAGTGGGAGGCACATATGCAAACTGCTATAAGTCCTACACCGTTCACCTGAGTTGGATGTACATACCCTCAAATTAAAGCTGACAGTCTGCAGTTAATGCACATTGTATTTGTTTCATTCCAACTCCATTGTGGTGGTGTATAGAGCCAAAGATGTTAGAATTGTGTCGATGTCCCAATATTTCTGGACCTGACTGTAAATGGATAAACCAGAGATTTTAATGCCGTTGAAATTGAAGTTAGGATGCTCACCCCATCTCTCCATTCCAAACCAATGAAAACCACAAAACATAAGCAACAAGAAAACCACTTTACTTTGTACTCTCAAGGGTGCTTTTTTCAAGAGGCAAGTGGACTTTCTGGTTTTTCTTTGAAGACGCTTCACTTCTCATCCAAAAAGCTTCTTCAGCTCTTTATTTTGTACCGTTTTCCTGAAGCATTTTGCTTTGGCCTTGATTAGAGCCAAAAAGTGTATCCCATCAGCACAGGAGGAGGAGTTATTAGCTGATTTAGGTAGAGTACCTCAGGAAAAAAACTCAAGGGTGCAACAGCATAAACATTTCATGACACAACACAATGAATGGATGGGTACATATTGGGAAAAAAAGCTTAACACTTTTAGGGAATTGAATGTAGGAGCCAGAATAGAGATATAATATAATATAATCCTATAAAGGATGATACATGCTGATCTTGTATTCCCAGGAACAATTTCAGTGGGAAATTGGGATATCAAAGTTCTAAACACAATCTGAAATCTTGATAAGCTGAAATGTAATTGTTTGTAATTCCTTCAAATTCCAGCACCAGGCAATGATTAAATATGAACATGTTATGAATCCTGCATATCCTTGTCTTTACCCACTTCTGGAATACTGAAGAATTTCTCATTTTCTTTTGCAGAATCTTAGCTAATCAAAGTTTTTAAAAATATTTACTGAATTGTGGTCTGGCAGAAAAGTATCTATCTCCTCTGTTATTTTAAATTGTCATTTTTTAAGAAAACAAAATCCTCTAACAGTCAGAGGAACTGATGACGTCAGTAGATAGGGAACACTGACAGAAAGATCTGGATGGTAAAAATTTAAAAAAGAACATAGAGAAAGGGAATTATTGTACATCTTATTTTTGTTCCCTTAACATGATATTGTACACCCTACATTTATCCACTTAAAATCAAAACAGCCAAGAAGAAATATTTACTTAAAAGATTTGTATGGCTGCTCATCTCTGATGATCCCAACTCTGAGCTCCAATATGTCAAAATACCTCTTATACACCAGACCGAATGAGAAAAATATTTTTTTTTCATTACACACATGCACCAAATTACAGTAATATATACTAACAAAAGAATAAAAATAGGATTGCAGCAGATTCAGCCTTATGAGAGCTTTGTGTATTGTGGTTAAAAGAAAACACCATGGATTTGTTTTCCTTTTGAAAAAGATGCTGCCTAAGTGAGTCTCCTCTTTTCCAGAAAAGGAGACTTACCGGTGGGACTTCTGAGGGGAGAACTGTCCTGTTCCATGATGCTTTCTAAGGCAACAGAGCCCCCATCTCAGAGCAGAAGATAGCTATCTAGTTAAAACAGACACTACTGAGCAGTCCCTAAGGTGCCTGGAGTGATAACAAGCAATATCGGAAGCAGGTAAAATACAAAAATAAGTTCCTGGGATTTCCTGCCTTGTTTATGGAAATCCAGACTCTCTAATAAACACTGGTCTCAAATGCTAACCAATTGCCTATTGCGGCTTCGGCTTCCTTTCATTATCACTGTTAGTCCTGTGGCTGTGGGCAGATATGACATTTTAACTGAACATATAGCTTGCCTGGGTCATTGGAAAGTGCATTCTGGCATTTATTATCAAACCAAAGGGGGATTTGTGTTAAGGTAAAACCTGAGAAGCCTTGTATGTTCTTTCTTACATATTTGCTAGCCTTATTCTGAAGCTCAGAATAAGATTTTCCTCAGCTACACCACCCCCGCTTCTGTTGTCTAGCTCTCTTTGAAAGATCTAAGATGCTAATGGAGAGAGGATGATATTAAACGACCAAGGAAGAATAATGTTTTTTTTTAAAAAAAACTGAGCAAGTGACTACGGTATATAGAAGACAGAGGTGGGTTTCAGCAGGTTCTGACCAGTTCTGGAGAATCGGTAGCGGAAATTTTGAGTAGTTCAGAGAACCAGTAAATACCACCTCTGACTGGCCCCGCCCCCATCTATTCTCTGCCTCCCGAGTGCCAGTTGATCGGGAGGAAATGGGGATTTTGCAGTAATTTTCCCCTGGAGTGGGGTGGGAATGGAGATTTTACAGTATCCTTCCCCTGCCACGCCCACCAAGCCATACCCACCAAGCCATGCCATGCTCACCAAGCCACACCCACAGAACCGGTAGTAAAAATTTTTGAAACCCACCGCTGATAGAAGACATGTCTAAAGGCAGAGTTTTAGCATTTCATTCAGGCACTGGAATTTCAGGATAAGGAGAAGACTCCCTTAAAATGAAATACAATAGATTATGTATATTTTTTCTTTTTACAACCCTTTAATCCTGTGTTTCAGGGTAGAATCGGGGCAACTGAGATGAGCATTTATTGGCCAGATGCCCTTCCAAATGCCTACATGGAGTTCGGAGCAGATATTTGCGCCTGCTAGAAATATCTGCCACTGCCTAGGATTGAACTCTCAACCTTCTGAGTGGGAGGTGAGTGTCTTCACCTCTAAGCCATCATGCCACTCAATAGCTACATTATAGTATTCTTGATGAAAAGAAACACACTTGCTATAAAGGTGCAGACAGAGAGCTATGTCACCTTTAAAAGTCAAGAGGAAAGAAGTCACAGGATTAAGAGACTGGTCCATCTAGGCCAGCCTTCTGTTCCTGCGGCAGTTTACAGATGCATCTGAGAAATCCACATATGTACAATAATTCCTTTCAATGACACCCTGTTACAATTGGCCTGTTGCTTCAATTATAGGGAATACATAATCATCACCAATCTCCATGCTATCTATTTCAAAAGGAAGGAGAAATGTAATTTGAGGTAATCAGGGGAAGGACCCCTGGGTTCCATTAAAGATTTCCTATTTTTCTCCTCTGCAACTGAAATATTGATCCTCCAACAGTCAGAGGAGCTGATCCTCTGATTCCCACCGATTCCCAGTGATGAGTCTTCAAGGAACCCCTCACTGAGTCTCGTTCCCACCAAATCTATTCCGCTGGAGGAATTAGAACAGTGATGAAGAAGGCTTAACAATAATTCTCTTCCTCCATGGGGAGTATCTCATGAACAGAATTCTGCTTCCATAAATTTAAACTATGGATCCAATCCTAATCTGGATTTTAGAATATATTTATGGTATATCAGTGAAGTAGA
>NW_027257449.1:0-20514 GCF_029215685.1 Pituophis catenifer annectens | reverse complement strand
GAACCCCCCTCTTCTCCTCCAGTGAAAGGGAGCCTGGGGTGGATCTGGGTGTTTCATTGGGAGAAAAGGGCACAGAGAAACTGAGGAAATGTACAGAGTGAGAATCAAATATAAATAGGAGATAGGCAGCATTAACTAACAGCCAACAAAGAAGCAGCTGGAACCTCTCCAGGGATGCTCCGTGTGAGGGACGGAGGCCTCCGGATGACCATGTGTCTCGGTCAAACCGGCTGCTTCCGTCTCCTCCAAAGGCTGAGAGAAAAGGGAGTCTGGCTTCAGACCATACAGTTAGGCTTATCTGCCCCCGGCCATTAGATGGGGCTACAGCAACAACAGCACAATAGTTATATGTTGTGGCATGACAGCCTTCATAAATTTGGAGGAGACCCTGAGACCATCTAGCCCAACCCCTCCTCTCTGCAGGAATCCCAGTTAAAGCTTCTCTGACAGATGGCTGCTCAGTCTTTGCATTCAGACAATCCATGAAGAGGAGACTGAACTTCTCTGCTTCACTGGCTCAGCTCTAAAACAACTCATCCTTTTATCATATTTTTTCTCTCCTTCAGCTAAAATCTCCTCTCTTGTAACTGAATTCATTTTTCCGTGTTTGACACTCTGGAATAATAGTGAGCATTTCCACAAACACGCCTATCAAGTTTGGTATCCCTCATTTTTCTTCCAGTCCATCATTTGTGTTCTTATAGGAGACTCTAGTCAAGTCCTAGTTCCTAAAAATCAGGTTTTTTCTATTGCTTTTTACTCATGTACCCTTCTCTGTGTCCTAATCATAAATATTTTTTCTGGAAACTTGATATTCCTCCCATTAAATTTTATTTTATTCAAAAAGGTAAAATACAAGTTTTGGAAAATAAAGCAATTACAAAGACTAAACAAAACTACACAAAACATTTTTTTAAAAAATTGTGCATTAAAAACAGACAAAAACATGCATATCGTCCCCCCAGTTAAATACAATACAGCAGTAATAGTTCCTCCCCCTTGCAAAAGAGGCCCACAATTATAAACTATACATCTATTTGCAACTACTTGCCCTGTCATCTATCTGCTGTATATAAAAAACGTAGTTAACAGGCAATCCAACAATAAAGTTAAATTTCAAAACTTTAAAATTATCTGTTATCTGCTTTCTTATTTAACTCACAGAAAATTTGCAGGGGATTCTTATCTACCACAGATCACCACAATCATTACCTCTGATCCATCCAGAATCTGTCCAGGGTTAAACATCTTTGTTTGTTTCTTAATAATAATGCATTTCCTTAAAATTTTAATTAGAATCTTTCCCAACAACTGCTTTCCATTCCCCAAAGTCACAGGACCTCCTGTAAATTGAAACACAACAACTCTTAAGACTTGTTTTCCAGTTAAATATGACACGTCCATTCCCCAATCTCCCTCAATCTTCTTGAAAGAATCCATTTCTTCAGTCATCCGTTCTGTCCACTTTGAGTCTTCAGGGTCCATGGCCTCTCCAGCCATCTCCAAGCAGCCTCCCTTCAAACCAGACTCCTCCTTCAGGGATGCCAGCAGCAAATTAAGTTCCAGTCCATCCATCCAATTCATCCGATTCAACAATTGTTGCTTGCTTCTGATTATCATCTTTAAATTGATTTAAAACCATTGTTATTTCATCAAACTTTTTAAATGAAGTTTCAAATAAGGCTTGTAAGTTGAAAGACTTTATATTCTTTAAATCACATCAAATTAGCTTATTCTAAGATCGTATTAATTACTGTATTAAGGACAACATAGAAAAATTAATGAGCAATGGCAAATTGTTATCCATCACCTTCAGGTTTCATAGGAAAGATTTAAAAGGGCTAAAAATTATTTGTGTATCATTTTGAAGACAGTTTTTATCCACTTAGTTATACTATCCGCCCCTCAGGTTTCTAATCACATCACACAATTGTTTGTGAGTCTGTCAGATCTGTGAATCTGCCTTTCTTTGGGGGAAGGAGGGGACCCCGGATTACATTTATACTTTACTTTCTACCCCTTTCCTCCCCCCATGTATCTTGTATCCTGCAGCCCATTGATTTATAACCTTTAGCCTGGCGCCTAAGCGGCCTGGCATTTTCTCACCTTTTGGGGAGCATAAGGGGAGGGAGGGCCATGTGTCGGAAGAGGACCCTGGGAAAGTTCCCTTATCACTTTCTCAGAGCCGCAGGTACAATAACATCTTCACACCTGCGGATTGGCTGAATCCCCACTGGACTGTTGGGAGGGTTTCTACTTTCCTTTATTCTAACTGTATTGCCTGAGGGCCCTCAGAGCCTCCTTTGATTCCGTCCTTCCACCACTCCTTCCCAATAAAAGCTTCCTTTTGAAAGGCCAAGTTTCAAGAGTCTGTACTTTCCTGAATGAGGAAGAGAGGCTGGACCTTACAGAGTCCTTTACTGAAATCCAGTGATGTCACCAGAGTTCCCATAATCTATTTAGGAAGTGTAATGATGTGTGAGAATGACTTTTGGGATGAGGGGAAGAGAGGCTGCCTCGGGAAGGATCAGAGAAGAGGGGAGAATCCTGCAGCTGCATAATGGGAGAGAAAGAAACTCAGAAAGGATCCTCACTAACTTTTCAGGCTGAGAAAAGAGTTGGTGGGAGATTTGTTCTTTCAGATCTGCAAAATGTTGTTAATGTCGCATTACAATCAAGTAGAATTAGCACATCTGGAGGTGTTTTCCATCAGGATGACCAGGGAGAAGATTAGCCTGACAACTTTCTTCTTGATCAACCCATGCTTTCTGGGAATCAACCTGTTGTTTTCAAAGAGTTTATGAATGATCTTTTTTCTTTCTCTGTTCATTTTATTTGTCATCTGCTCTAGAATGTTCCCTATAATTGACCAATTGTGTCAATTATATTTTCTCTATATTTTGTCAGTATATCATTGACAAATTTTTCTCAATCTTTTTCATTCACTTTTGAAGATAATGGCAGTATTTGTATCCTAATTAACCATATTTGGAGATTAGACAATTGTAGAAGAAAGATTCAATGTGAGATAAGAAACAAATTCTGTTTATCAAATTCCTGGATGTTCCCATTCTAGTTTCATCCCTTTCTGGAGAAGAATGAATTTTGGAATATTTCCAGCATTAAACTGTACTTGGACCAAAATGGAGAGATAAAAGCAGATCTGGCCATTCAGGCCTCCCTGGTTCTCCCCAAGGGGTATCCCAGAGAAGAGACTCTTGCATATTTTCAAAGACAGAGACTTACTATCAGAGGAAGTGCTCTTTCACGACTAAAGTTGCTCAATAAGGTGAGAGAAATTTTGGTGTCTCTTCTCTGTTTTCCAAAGCCTGAGGTCCCATTTCCAGTGGGCAAAGCCTAGAGTCTCCAGGGTGGTTGGCCTCCCATGCCAGGTGATGTCATCTAATGGAAGTTCTTCAACAGACGGGACTTAAATGAAATGGCTTTGTCATGTTTTATCGAAACCTTTCAAGATCTTACTGGTCAGAGGTTTCTTTCTTCATCATAGTTTTATTCTACATTAAAAAATCTAATGGAATAAAAGTTTCCTCAATCTTTTACAGTAAACTTTGTTCTCAGTTTTAATAAGAATATATCATATTTAAATCTTTTTTCAATTCCATCCCTCTAGACTTTATTAAGTAGAAAAGTACTTCATTGTAATGTTTAATTCCAAAAGAAAAAGGGAGGAAATAAAGGAAGAATCTGCCAGTTATTTTATCTCCTGCATCTATTTAGAAGTAGTCAGAGGTTTCATATTTACCTCAGTGAAGCCCAGAGGCTACTTGTCTCCATCCATTTCTGCCTCCATTTTCCACGGACGGAGAGTCCTAACACCTTTTCTTTGCCATTCCTTTTCTTCTGCTCAGTCCCTGCCTCAGTCCAAATGTGTGGAAAGTTGTCATCCTGGATTTGTCAAGAGGGCTCGAGAAGGAGAGCCAGTTTGCTGCTATGACTGCGTTCCTTGTCCGGAGGGGACCTTCTCCACTCAGGAAGGTGGGTCACACTGAGGAAAATGGGAGGCTTTGTGGAACTGGATCCATCCAGAACCTTTTCATGAAAGTTCAAGTTAAAAGACAGATCGAAGTTCACCTGTCATTGTTTTTTTTAATCTGCACAATTTCTTATCTAAACGGAAGTAAATCAAAAAGACTTGGAAGGAGGGGCTGGGAAGAGATGGGAGGAGGGGGTGGCAGACTGGGCAAGCTTTACTAACAGCAGAGGAAACATCTCTCCTGCTTGGATATGTGCTGCTAAGTTCACCTTTCTAGGAACATCTGAGATCTTTGAAACTATATGAATTGTTTTAAGTCCACCTTTCGAAAGACCTTGCAATCCACTGTATATTGTATCCTTCCCTTGAGGATCACTGAGAAGGTGTCACTGGTCCATAATCTGGTGCTGTGGATAGTTATGGGGGGAACTCATTGCACAAATAGTCTGCCAGTCATGTAGATCAATCAATCAATCAATCAATCAGAATAGAGTAGAAGGAACTTTGGAGGTCTTCTAGTCCAGCCCCCTGTTCAAGCAGGAGACCCTCTACCATTTCAGACAAGTGACTGTCCAGTCTCTTCTTAAAAACCTTCAATGTTGAAGCACCCACAACTTCTGGAGGCCAGCTGTTCCACTGGCTAATTGCTCTCACTGATAGGAAGTTTCTCCTTAATTCCAGGTTACTTCCAGATGTTACAATATGCTGTAGATGTCCACCAAGTCCAAGATATTAACTGCCATGTGGCAGGACTCAGGATGTTTGCCTAAAAAGATTTTATGATTCATTATTTACCTCTAATAATGTAGGTTCCTATGAAGATTCTACACATTACACAAATAATTAACATCCTAGGACTTCCCTCAACTTCATATACCTAGCTACATTTTTAAAGAAAAAAAATATCCTTTTTATGCTCTTTTTAATGAAATAGTAAAGAAATTCTTCTTGGAAAATGTCTGTGGTATCAGCTGTTATCCAAAGAAGGTTTTTCTTGCAAGAGAAAAGGACAGAATATTGAGGAAATATTGCTTTTTCCTTTGCTCAGATACAGAAAAATGCACCAAGTGCCCAGATGATAAATACCCAAATGAGGCCAGAGTCCAATGTATCCCCAAAGTTGTAACCTTCCTGTCTTATGAAGAACATCTGGGCATCATTCTGGTCTCTTTTACTCTACTCTTCTTCCTAAACTCAGGCCTTGTTTTAATCATCTTTATTAAATACCGAGAAACTCCCCTTGTCAAAGCCAACAACCGGGACCTCTCCTACATCCTCCTGGTCTCCCTCCTGCTTTGCTTCTTGTCTCCTTCTCTCTTCATTGGTCAACCAAGGAAAGCCACCTGCCTTCTCCGACAAACGGTCTTCAGCATCATCTTCTCAGTTGCTGTTTCTTCTCTCTTGGCCAAAACCATCACGGTGGTGCTGGCCTTCCTGGCCACAAAACCAGGAAACCGAGTGAAGAGATGGTTGGGGAAGAGCTTGGCCAACTCCATCATCCTTTCTTGCTCTGCTGTCCAAATTATCATCTGCTCCATCTGGCTGGGAGTTTCTCCCCCCTTCCCTGACTCTGACCTCCACTCCCAGCCTGGAGAGATCATCCTGCAATGCAATGAAGGGGCCGTTGTCATGTTCTACGTCACCCTCAGCTACATGGGCTTCCTGGCTGTCATCTGCTTCACGGTGGCTTTCCTGGCCAGGAACCTGCCTGGGGCCTTCAACGAAGCCAAGCTGATCACCTTCAGCATGCTGGTCTTCTGTAGTGTCTGGGTGACTTTTGTGCCCACCTACCTGAGCACCAAAGGGAAATCCATGGTGGCTGTGCAGGTCTTCTCCATCCTGGCCTCCAGTGCTGGTCTGCTGGGCTGCATCTTCATCCCCAAGTGCTACATTATCCTTCTGAGGCCAGAGCTCAACACAAAGGAGCAGCTCACAGGCAGAACAAATGTAAAAGCATGTTAGCAAGACAGAAATATAGAAGGAACGTATTGAGCAACGTTGATGCCCTCATTTCTCAATACATTTCACCCAAACTGCTGTGGCAACGCAACTGAGACGTTTCTTTTTGTTTACACAATAACTCTTTCCTGAGGGTAGCAACAATACAAGGCTGTGGAGGTAACTTGAGTCTTTCTAATTTTGACTATTCATGCTCACATCATCTATTAAATGAAATATGCATATGTATGATTGTCCTTTTCTCCTCCTTTCCTGGAATGTATAAATATGAGTGCATCCTTTTGTCTCTAAATATTTCCTCCCACTATTTTCTGGAGGGAAATTCCTCCAGTGGACACTGAATAAATAATAACTGCAGTGAGCCTGGATTATTGGTTTTTTGGGGACCTTTGTTTTTCTTTCCACAGAAACTGGTGTCAGGAGTGGGATTCACAATCTTCCATCTGCCACCGGGGACAACAGATGGGGCAGCCCTACAGGATGAGTGTTGTTAGATTGATCCCATTACCCTTCCCACTGCCATAAAAGGCCACCATAGGAGCTTCTGTCAGACCACAGTCTGTGCCCAAGTGTCTCTTGTGGCTGGAAAGGTTTGTGGTCCCTTCCGTCCCAATTTCTCAGCCTCCCTGGCCCTGCTGTGAGCTCAGCCGAGTGATATCTGGACGCATCCAGGAACTGAGGGGGAATTTGGCTTTGAGGAGTGAGTGGGACCCTCTGTGTGGAAGAATGGAGACTGATCCTGAGGCTTGGTTCAAACTCCCTTTTTCCTGTTGTCTGAATGGAGGAATTCAGCTGACCCCAGGCAGGGAGGGAAGTGGATGATGGGGCTCAGGCGGACTCTGAGTGGGGAAGGAATCTTTCCCAAAGAAACAGGGAAACCTGCTGTGTCCCAGGCTGGGAGGGGGTCCAGTGCCCCCACTGGTGCCCCCAAAAGCTGGAAAAAAAAAAGGGAGTGAGTGAAATTTGGAAGGGATGATTAAAAAAAAAACTCTTCCTCCTTCTGAGAAGAGAAATTCCTGTGTCTGCACAAGGCTAGGACAGATTCCAGGCAAACAGAAGCAGGAAAGACAGTTTTTATTTTTGTTAGATTTTTCCCCAGTGTTTTATTATTTTTTCAAATAACTAAAGCAGGTAAACATGTCCAACTCTTCTTCCTCTTCCTCTTTTCCTCACAACAATCGCCCTGTGAGGTGGGCTTGTCTGAAAGAGAGTGTCTGTCCCGAGGTCACCAAACAGGCTTTCAGGGCTAAGGCAGGATTTGAACTCAGGATCTCTTGCTTCCTAGCCTGATGCCTTAACCATTGTCATTATTAAGGCAGGGCGGATTTTGGGCAAAGGCCCTGCTCGTCTTTTGATTATCATATGTGATGGGGGTGCCCGAAAGCCAAGGAATATGCATGGTATTATATTGTAATATACACGAAAGAAAAAGTGTTAGAAAAGTATGTACCAGACAAGTCACACCAAGTCTAATGTTTTTAAATTGTATATTTAATTTTAAAAAAATGTTAAGGCAGGGTGGATTTTGGGCAAAGGCCCTGCTGGTCACCACTGCCGCCTCGTCTTCCAGCAGGACCCCAAGTCCCCTCCCCCCCCGGGTCTTTCTGGGGTAGAGCAGCCCCATCCAAGAGCAAAGGAGAGAAACTCCTGGACACAGAGAGCCCCTCCCCCCATCACAGCCCCTCTCTCTTCCCAAGGTTCAGCTAAGACTCACTGCCTGTAGGGGGCAGCATAGAGTCTGGCCCTGAAGTCCTAGCTGGGCCTTGGGAACTGAAATTGGGGCCTCCAGTTGATTGGCTCAAAGCCCCCAGCCACCTTTGATGCCTAAGGCGGGACTAGAACTCAGAGTCACTTACTGATTGGCTCAAAGTCATTAAAGCCCCACCTTTTCTTGATAGGTTGAAAGAGAGGTTGGCCACTGCCTTCTCCTCAACCTACCCCTGGCATTTCCTGGTGGTCTCCCAGCCCTGCTTAAGCTTTTCCAAATCAGCCTGCTGCTGCATCCTACAGATAGTCCTCGACTTACGACCAGATTTGGGACCAGAAATGGCATTGCTAAGCTAGGCGGTCGCTAGATGAAGCTTCTCTGAATTTTACAATGTTTATTGCCACAGTTGTTAAGTGAATCACTGGGGTTGTTGAGTGAATCCTGCAGTCATGAAACAAACACCGTTTCGCCCACTGACTTTACTGGTCATAAATCCGTGTTGATTGCCAGGCACCCAAATCGTGACTATGTGTCCAAGGGGATGCTGCACCAGTCGTAAGTGTGAGGACCCATCATAGATGGCTTTTTTTTAATGGCCATGGAACTTGGAACTGTCACAAAATGAATGGCTATAAATCGAGGACTTCCTGTAGGGACTGTTTGGGACTGTACAAAATTGGATCCGTTGTTTCTTTAGGCACCTTCTCACAAGGCCTTTTCAAATGAATCACATCTGATCTTTATGCCTATTTCCCTTTCACCTCCCCTTCATCATCTGGGCATGAAGAGGAAAACCTGGATCCCCTGGATCTCTAATACCAGATTCCAGATCCAAGGGTCAACATTCCCAATCTGGGCTCCACCCCCACAGAAGGGGCAGAATCCGGGCCCCCCCCCGACCTCCCCAGGCGACCGACGGTTCCCCCTTCAGAAGGAGCCGCTCTGGCTGAAGCGAATTGGGGGCTCGAAGCCCCTTCAGGATTGTCTCATCCATTAATAAGCCACGCCCCCAGGGGAAGGCAGCTGGCTGGTGGCTATTCAGAGCCTTGGCTTGTGACGTCAGAGGCTCCTCCTGAGCTCATTGGCTGGAGCTCACCATGGCAACCTCCAGCATCCTTGGGGAGTCTGGACCACATCATGGAGGCTCTGCTCAGCATCCCTGGAAAGTGGCTGGATTGGATGGCAGCACTGGGGGCATCGCAGGGCCTCCCTCGCCTGGGCTCCTCAGGAGGGAGAGACCCTCCCCTTTAAGGCAGAATTAAGGGGGGGAGATGAGTGAAATGGGGTTCAACCAAACACGACAGACGTGCTGATACCTGCCGTGTCTGCAGCCTCCATACCTGTCACCAAACTCCTCATTCACCATCTTGAAGGTCCTTGTCTCGGGAAAGGGGCTGGGGCCGGGCGGCTGGGGGGAGAGATATGAACTAGGGAAAAAATTGGCTTCGGGATGTCCCAGTTGGAGAGGCATTGAGACCCCAAAGCTGGAAACTGACCTGGGGAAATTAACCTAAAAAGGGATTCCGTTGTCCAGATGTAGTTATTTCCCAAACAGACTCAGCCTGGTGATTGACTTATATATATATATTCATTTTTTATTGCTTAGATTTTTATCCACCTTTATTGTTTCTCTAACTAGCTCAAGGCATGAATATACTGAAGATGCCTTTGCCCTCACAACAACCTTGTGAGGTAGGCTACGGCTGAGAGGGAGGGGCTGGCCCAAGGTGACCCTCCAGGCTTTCGTGCCTTGGATGGGACTGGTAAGTACTTGGAGGGGGGGCTCTTTCCTAATCCGAATGGTCACCTCCCCCTTTCCCTGTGATCAGAAGCCCCCTAACAGTGCCAGAGATGGCCGAATTGATCGATCGCTGATTCTGACTCCTTTGGAGAGTTTTGATAGATGAGATGCCTCGAATTGGAGCCAGAATCAAATGGGAAGTCGGGACAGTTTGAAGGGAGACCAGTTGTGATGGATTGTCTCAGTGTTTCTCAAACTGGGCCCCTTGAAGGCATCTGTGGACTTAAGGCCAGTTAGCAAAATGTCCCCTGAACTGAGAGAGGAAATGACCATGTCTCTCCATTTTTCAAACAGGTCAGCACCAGGGAAGAAAAGGTCCTTGAGGGAAGATCCTTGGGGTATCTCTCAGAGAGCAGTGATGGCCTCCATCTCCAGATTAACCAGCTGAGAGATTCCTTTGACTTTCAGATCCAGGAATTCAAGAAAGACAAACAACAGATGGAAGAGCAGCACAGTTGTCTCAAAAAGACTGTGGATCAACTTCAGAGCACAACAGAAGACCTGCAGAAATCTCTGCTGGAGAACAAAGGAAGGTTGGACCATGCCAACACGATGATCCATCAGTTAGAAGTAGAGAAGATATCTTTGGTGAAACACACTGAAGAACTCCAGAAAGAAATGTGTGAGGTTACTAGCCAAGTGGCTTCCTCAGACTTGAGAAGGCTGCCTTAGAACCTCTGAAAAACTCCTCAAAGAGGTCTGGAACCTTCTTAAGAACTTAAGAAGCACCTCTAGAGTCTGCAGCATGAACTGGCTCAGATGCACCAAGGTTACTTTATGGAGAAAAGCCCCTCCAGCCAACTGAAGCAGAAAATCATCCCTCTTCAGAATGTGAGGGGAAATGAGAAGAAGCACGTCAACAATCGGCAACAGCAGCAGACCTGTGTTTACCAGGCCACAATGGAAGACCAGCAGAAAACTCTGGAGGACAACAGAGAAGGAGTGAACCAGGTCAGAATGGCCATCCAAGAATCAGAGCTTCAGGACAGGTGTTTGGAGAAAGTCAGAGAAGATCTCCACAGAGAGGTCACCAGCCAAGTGGGCTTCTCCAGAAATGATGTTGGCATTCCTGAGTGACCAGCACATGGCAGAACTTTGCTGACACTCTCTCCCCATAGCTGGAATGGAGGAATGGGGGCCTTTTACCCATTTGAGAAAGAAAAGAGACTCTTCCCCTCCCTTCCCTTGACTTGCCACCCAGTGTGCCAGGGGAGTCATGGGAGCCCCACCCTTACCAGGGGAAGCCCCTCCCTTACCTTCACTTTGCCAGTCACTGCAGGACTGGCAGCTGAGCTGAAAGCCTCCCAGCCACCCAGCATCAGGGCCTGAGAGCACGGAGGAATCCCAGGACTCCGAGCCAAGAAGGAGGGTGGGGGTGATGGCCGTGGAAGTGGTGAGGTGAGGTTGGTAACGGTGAGTCCCCAGGCTCAGCTCCAACCTTCGGAGTGCCAGCTGAGGCTGAGGGGCAGCAGATATGAGGGTGAGGGCTCTGCTGTGGGGAGAGCAGAGAGTCTGGCCAGAGCTGGATCTGGGAGCCAGAACTGAGCACCCGAAAGAGCCGAGCAGCTGGGAGCAGGGCAGCCGCAGGAGAGGAGGAGAGAGGAGAACAGCTAGAAGCCGAACTGGGAGCTGAGGGGTCTGCAGGAGATGCCCAGAGGCAGCAGAGACCCCCGGAGGCCGTAAGGCTGGTGGAGCTGGTGGCAGAGCTGGAAGACAGGGCTGGGTTGAGGGTCTCGGGGGCAGGCAGAGACTCCTGCTGCTCCAGAGGCTGCAAGAGAGGAGCAACAGGAGGGGGAAGCCGGGGGCCACCAAGGCCAACTAGAGCTGGTCAGTGGCCGGTGGGTGGTGGAGTCGTCTTAGGGATGGTAGAACATAGGAGATAGATTGATAGGGCTGGAAGGGACTTTGGAGGTCTTCTAGTCCAACCCTCTGCTCAAGGCAGGAACTTTATACCATCCGGTTCTCTTGTCCACTTTGGAAACTTCCAGAGATGGAGCCCTCACTCCTTTGGGAGGCAACCTACTCCATTGCTCGATTGTTCCTACTGTATGCAAAATTTCTCCTGACTTCTAGATTGGGTCTCTCTTTAACAAACCCCCCCCCCATTTCCTCTTGTCCTTCCCTCCAGTGCTCTGGAGATGAAGCCCCTCCCCTCTTCTCTGTCAGAGCCCCTAAAAGTGCCGGAAGATTCTATCATGGCTGCCCAATCCTTCCCACCTTGTCTCAGCCAGACATAGCAAACTCCCTCAACCGTTCATCAAGTGATTGAGACTCCAGACCTTAAATCATCTTTGTTCCTCTTCTCTTCACACTGAATCTCCACAACTTTTTCTTTTTCTAGAGTCTCAACATCTTTTTTATAGTGTGGTGACCAAAACTGGATGCGGTATTCTAGGTGCGGGTGGGGGAGGGGCTGCACTCCCTGCCCAAAAGGTTCCCCATCAACTGTCCTAAAACATCAACTGTCATTTAATATAAATCTTCATCCATTCGAATTGATAGTATATCTACGAATACGGGTAATTTTGTGCCTAAGAACAGCAACAGTAATAATATACATACTAAGGGTTTTTTCTTCTTCTTTTGGAACTTTATTTTACAAAATCAGGGATTTTATTGCAGTACAATAAATTTTAGTAGTAAGCTTTCTAATCTTCTAATTTTCAGCTCTTCTTCCATCCCTTAAGGGCAGATTCTTCATCCTGGAATCATGTTTTGGCTCTAATGTTATTTTATTTTGCTCGATGAAAGAAAGAAAGTTTTGAATGTAAGTAGAGATCAGGAAATCTCTACTTTCTCCGTCTCTGCCATGGATGGTCTGAGAAAGTCCGTCTCTCACCTCCTCAGTCGCTCCGTGAAGTCCTTTCTCATATTCTCCTTTTCTTTGATCAAAGCCCTTTTCTCACTTACGAGGCTCTCAATTTTACGCTGGAGCTCCAGTCTCTCGTTCCTCATCACACTTATGATTGTTTCTTTTCTGTAAGTTTAGAAGACCAGAGAGAAATTAGCCTTCTAAGTTTTTTGCTTCGATCACCAAGCATAATTACTGTAAATTCTCAATTATTTTTTCCCTTCATTTGCTTCTATCTTATATACATAAACATATACACACACAGATATACACTTATTTCCTTTTGACCCCCCCAAAAAACGGCTAGGGCTTCTTTTTTTGGGGGGGGGGTCTTATTTCCCCCCCCCAGTCCCAGGAGGCATGGATGAGTTGCCCCTCACATCTCCTTGCCTAACTGTCTTACCAGCAGCTTACTCTGTGAAACAGCTGATCTGCGGGTGGGCTGCTGCCGGCAGCTCCAAGGAGCATGGCCGCTTTTGCAGCCTCAATCTACAGGCTCCAGGCATACAGCTATGCTGAGCCTGGCGGTCTTTGGGCCCAGCAGCCTCCAGTACCTTCCGCCGGAGCTACTCCAAACAGAGATGACAAGAGAGCTACAGCTCCCATCAGGGACCGAAGTGAGCCAGGCTCAGCATGGCTGTAAGCCCGATGCCTGCAGCACCGAATAGGCAGGCAGGCTGGCATTCAGCAGCCCAAAGGCAGCAGTGGGCGAGGCGACATAGGCAGCACAGCTCCACTGGTGGCTGCTCCAAAAGGGGCCCTGGCAGACTGGCAGCCCAGCAGGGCTGCTGAGAGCAGGGCTGCCAGGAGGGCGAAGAGGCCCAGTGACACCAGCAGCAACAGGGGCAGCTGCTTGGCGGCCAGTACGGGCATGCCACAGCCGAGACGTGCCCAGCAGTAGCTGAGCCAGTAGGCAGGGTGAATGAGAAGCGCCCCACCGGCCAGCAACTGAAGCTCCACCACTGCGAGAGAGAAGGAGAGAGGGAGAGAGAGAGATCCGATCCAACCTCGGAGGGCTGGTGGTGATGTTCTCGTTCTCTCTCTCTCTCTCTCTCTCTCTCTCTCTCTCTCTCTCTCTCTCTCTCTCTCTCTCTCTCTCTCTCTCTCTCTCTCTCTCTCACACACACACACACACACACACACACACACACACACACACTGGTCTCTCACCCCCCATCCCCCCATGGCAGCGACATCCCTTCACTAACCTGCTTTCCAGCTCCGTTCTCCGCTGAGCATGCGGGGCAAGAAGTCTGTGGGACTCTGGTAAAAAAAACCCACCATAATTGAGACCTTCCAACTTTTCATGAAAAAAAAAAAAAAAATCTCGCAAAGTTTGAAGGTCTCAACTGTTTCTTTCACTGGAGTCCGAGACTTCTGTCCTTTCCCTGCATGCGCAGCGGAGAACGGAGCTGGAAAGCAGGTTAGTGAAGGGATGAGGCTGCCTTGGGGGTGGGAGTGGGAGGGGGGCTGAGGAACCCCTGTTTGTGTGTGTGTGTGTGTTTGTGTGTGTGTGTGTGTGAGAGAGAGGGGGAGAGAGAGCACATTGCTGCCAGCCCTGGATAACTCTCTGAGGTTGAATCTCTCTCTCTCTCTCTCTCATACACACACACACTGTCCTTTATTTGGGATTGCAGCACAGAGGCCTCTCCCAAAAGCTGAAGCCTTCGGATGGAACATTTTGGGGATGTCCTGTGGTCCCAAGGAAAGAACAATTGGTAGGAAAATGTGGGGGGGGAGGAGGTTTGCTCCGAAGTGACAGCAGAGCGTTGCACTTGGGAGGCTCCATGGGTAATACTGGTATTGAATTGCACCTCCTGCTCCAGTGAGAGGGGGGCATGCAGGGGGCTTGGTGGCCAGGGAAGACGGGGTTTTGGGGTGCAAAGGAAGAAGGAATGATCTCCCTCCTCCATTTCGCTGCAGGGCCGCCACAGAGCTTATGCAGGGGAGCGTGACTGCTGGCGAAGGGAGCCCTGGCAGGCCGGCGGCTGGGGAGCTGCTCCAGAGATCTGGGCCGAGTTGCCCGGCCCTCGCTGGCTCAGCTGATTCATGGGCTGCAATTAAGGGGCCGAACCTCCATGAAGTGACCGGGGAAGGGAAGGGCTGCCTCCTGTGCTGGCCACGCCCACCCCTTCACTTATATTAGGCCCACCCCAAAAAAATCAGGCTAGGACTTATTTTCGGGGTAGGTCGTATTTTCGATATACACGGTATTTCTTACCTGTCCAGTTGTTCCCGCAATTCTTCATTCTCCCCGAGGAGCTTCTGGTTCTCTTCAGCTTCCTTCAGGACCCTGCAGTGGAGATGGAGGTTTTGTTGCTCCAACATCTGGATTCTGTAAAATAGGAAGACAAGAGGGAAATGAGCCCCCTCAGGTCTTCACCTGAATCATCAAACCCTTTTAAAATGAAAACTAACTAAAATGCCTGGCACTTCCTTTGTTTTACCCAGCCTTACTTTTTAATTACTTGAGTTTTGCCATTTCTGTTACCACAGCTACAGTGCCAAGTTCTTCTCACAGGAACCAAAGCAGGAAGGATTTCAATGATTTATTAGGCACTTCAGAAATGCTCAGGAAAACTGACAAATCGGTAGATCCTATCTACATCTCCAGCATATTCTGAAGGGATTTGATTCGCTTCTTCAGTCTTCACAACATTATTTAAGTGCAAATGAATGAATGTTTACTTTCAGTATTTAGCATTACATAATCTATAAGTACCACAAAGGAATCTTCAGATCTTAAAACCTTTTTTCCCCCTTTTTTGGCTTTCATACCAGAAAAGGCACCAACCAATTCAAAACAATTTCCAAACTTTCTAATGGGGACAGAAGGGGGAGAAGACTGAACTGGTGAGAGCCGAGGGGGAGCCGAGAACTGAGGTCAGTGAGCAGCAGAGGAGGAGATCAAAGCAGGGACCTCCTAAATTCAGAGGATTTGGCCAGGAAAAGTCCCAGGCAAGAGATTCATGATGTCTCCTACCCATCCAGGCAGCGTAATTCAACGCAGAACGTTGTGTAATGTGTGTCCAGGGTAGGGAGCTAAGGAGAATTGAAGAGGAAATCCTGGAAGAGAAAGTCAGGGTTTCTCACCTCCGCAGTTTCTCCTCCACCTCCCTGCAGAGTTCTTCGTTCTTCTCCGAAAGCTGGGCATTTTGACGCAGGAGCTCCTCATTCAGGGAGAACGACTTCTGCTTTCTGTTGCTGTAAATAGGAAAACCAGAGAGAAATTAGACCCTTAAGTTTTTTACTTGACTCATCAAACATTTTCTTCCATTGAAAAATATTAAAAATACCTTTATGTTTGTGTCGGTGTATAAATTCAGTCTTGCTATTTCTACTAACAATCCTTTCACCATTTATTGGGTCTTTTAGAAAGGCTCCGTAAAAATGGCCAATGGGTACAGTTTGAGGGACTTTAGATACACCTCCAGGGTAGTCTTAAGGGATTTGATGAGTGACTTAAATATTAAGGCTAAATGTGTTGATAAGAGTTGTTTACAAGAGTTGGATTACTTAAGGTTTTACTTCAGCATTTAGCAAAGAAAGTCTACGCACCCCTATTAAAAGGCCAGGTTTTGGAAATGTAAAATAAAAAAATCAGACCAAGATAAATCACCTCAGAGTACTTCCTCCTTTAACATAACATATAAGATGTACAATTCAAGTCAAAAAACAAACTGAAATCTTTGAAGGGAAAAAACTGATGTTAAATAGTAGTCATTAAATATGTGAAAAATCCATTATGTTTTAGCCTCCAGTCCCCTCATCATCTTTGTTGCTCTTCTTTGCACTCTTTCTAGAGTCTCCACATCCTTTTTACATCGTGGCGACCAAAACTGGATGCAATATTCCAAGTGTGGCCTTACCAAGGCCTTAAAAAGTGGCATTAACACTTCACGTGGTCTTGATTGATGCAGCCTGGAACTGGGTTGGCTTTTTTGGCAGCTGCTGCACACGCCTGGCTCCTGTTTAAACGGTTGTCCACTAGGACTCCAAGATCCCTCTGAGAGTTACTCCTGTTGAGCAAGGTGCCCCATATACTGTCCCTGTGCATTTTGTTTTTCTTGGCTAAATGTAGAACCTCACTTTTTTCACCCTTGAATTTCATTTTGTTAGATAGCGCCCAATGTTCCAATTTTGGAGCCCTTTTGAAGGAAGAGTGGGCAAAGATTTCCACGGCAAGATCGGCTCTAAGGCCAAAAGACTAGATGCTCTCATAAAAGCCAAAGGTGTTTCAACAAAGGATTCATTTAAAAAATAAATGTTATATTTTATATTCTTTAGGTAAAATGTAGACTTACGTGCCACTCTTCTCCCTCGGATTCCTCAGCGGTCGCCCCCCAGATGTTGCAGGAGTCTGGAAAAGTTAAAATAACAGCCATGAAATATATATATCGTCAGAGGCTTTGAAAAGCATTTTTCCTACAAGCTCTTCGGCCGAAGAGGTTGTAGGGGAAAAAATGCCTTTAAAAGCCTCTGGCAATCCCAGCTGAGTTGCCTGATCATCAGAGGCTTTTCAAAGCATTTTTTTTTCTGCAACCTCTTAAGGTTGTAGAAAAAAATGCTTTTAAAAGTTAAAAAAAAAGGTGGCCACGCCCACCCAGTAACATTAACCCCCACCAAGCCACGCCCACAAAATAAGCCACACCCACAGAACCAGGAGTAAAAAAAATTAGAACCCACCCCTGCCCCAGAAGATTTAGACTGCTTACCTTGGGGGGGCGGGTGGTAAAGGACCGCTGAGGGGGAGGACCTTCGTTGATAGGGGGCAGGTTGCCGGCCCGTGAATTCGTCTGCTGAAAAGCAATGGAGGCCATGAGGACGTTGGGCCTGAGCCCAGGAAAAACCCTCAAGCCCGGTTAATCCAGGCCCCCTCACCCAAAAGAGCCATTTTGACTTCCAGGGTTTGGGTCCCATTGGGTACGTGTTGACAAACAATTAAAGAAATAAATACGACATACCTCCGTCGGTCCCCGTTTCCACAGGACGGGCTGCTCCTCTGGAACCACTGGAAAACAAATAGACTGCTTTAAAAACAGAAACTTATTGACATTGCCTCGACCTGGCCCCGCCTCCTGGCCTCCCTCGCCTGGCCCCGCCTGGCCCTTCCCCTCCTGAGGGTCCCCCCCACCCCCTGAGAAAACGATCTGTCTCAAGATCACGTAGACCAGGGCTGAAATCTAAAATTTGTTACTACCGGTTCTGTGGGCGTGGCTTGGTGGTGGTGGGGTAATGTGATTGGGTGGGCGTGGCGATTTTTAAAAAACTTTTAAAACCATTTTTTCTACAACCTCTTCGGCGAAGTGGTTGTAAAAAATCCTTTCAAAGGGCTCTGACGATCCCAGCTGAGTTACCTGATCGTCAGAGGCTTTTTTTCTTTTAAATGCCTCTGACGATCAGGCAACTCAGCTTGGATCGTCAGAGGCATTTAAAAGAAAAAAAGCCTCTGAGGATTGCATGGTTCAGTTGGGCATGTGGGGGGGGGCAGGGATTTTTGCTACCGGTTCTCCGAACCACCCGCCTCCATCACTACCGGATCAGGCAATCCGGTCCAAACCGGGAGCATTTCACCCCTGCCATAGATCCTTTTGGCTCAGGTACTGGAAGTTCCCACCGGTTCCCTCTCTCCGCAAAGCGAAGGGACCGCAGAAAGGCTGCCTGGCCCAGAATGGGGCTGCCTCCAACTTCGGAATTGGGAGGGTCCAGAAAGAACAGCGGGACCAATGGGAATTCTCCCTTCTTTAGCGTCATCGGTCTCCGGGCAGACTTTCCCTTGACTTCACCCAATGCAGGAGAGAGTTCCGCTCGGTTCTTCAGGCCAAGATCCCCCCTCCCACTTTCTCCGCTTCTCTCTCTCTGCAGAACTGGCTCTCCTCCTTCAGGTGAAGCCACCAAGGACTCTGCCCGGAGACCGATGACGCTCAAGCAGGGAGAATTCCCATTGGTGCTGCTGCTGGTTCTGGCCCTTCCCACCTCCAAAGTCCGAGATCAACGCTTCCTCCCCCCAATTCAGACCCCCCCTTCCTCTTCTGGGGCTGGAAGCATCTGGCTGGGATGGATGCTCCTCCTTTCCCAGAGGAAGATTTCTGCCGGAGGAAGAGTTTGGGGATCAGGTGGCGCTGGATGAGAAGAGGGGAGGTGCACCCCACAGCCAGGGATGACTTGGGGGTCACAGAAACCCCCCAATCCGATGGGAAGTGACAGGAAGCTCTCCGCTAATCCAGGAAGAGGTGGAGAGGATCTGCAGCAGTGGTGGGTTCCTCCCGGTTGGGCCCAGTTCCACCGAGCTGGTAGTGGTGACGATATGACTCATGGAACCGACTCTGCCCCCCCGCCCCTCCTCTCCCCCCCCCCACATTATTCTTACTTTTATTTGGCTCCATCCCCAATCTATTGCTGCCTCCTGAGTCCCAGCTGATCGGCTAGAAGGGAAAAAACTGTTTAAACTCTTGCTGTGGGGCTTCAAAAGGCCGCCCTACAGCTGATCAGTGTTAAAACAAATGAGTAGACCAGTGGTTCCCAAAGTGGGCAGTACTGCTCCCTGGGGGGCGGTGGGATGCCTTAGGGGGGCGGTAAGAGGCAAGGAGGGTAGCCCCCACCCTTTGGCCTGTGCAGTTATCCTTGCAAGCAAACAGCAAGAAAAAACAACTCCTTTCATCTTCAGCATAGGCTAATTAGCCCATTGATTAGATCGGCCTCCCAACTCTCAGCTGATTTGCTCTCAGATGTTTTGCAGAGGGCTCTGTTGCTGCAAAGAGCTAAATTGCTGGAGCAGATTTTTTTTCTCCTTGTGCAAATGAAGCTGAAAACGAAACTGAAAGTAAAGCAGGCGGTTGGCTTTGCTGTTTGCTGCAACGTTGGAAAATTAGGCAGAGGCAGAGTTCTTTTCTTTTTCCTCACCAAAAAAAGTAGGTGCAAACAATGGGAAATTTAGGGCAAAAGAGGACAGTTCAAGATTTTAAAACACAAAAGAAAGAAAACTCTATTTAACTAGGGAATTGTAATAATTGAGATACTATTAATTGTATATTGTGTTGAAAGCAGAAATTGTTAAGTTGTGGCTTGGAGGAATATATGGGGGAAATTATCTGGTTTATTATTGGTAAATATAATTAATTGATTTGTAAGAAATTGGATTGCATGGAAATAATTGGAATATTCATGTTCATATTGATTAATATACAAAAAAGATAGTTATATAACTAATTGATTTATATTAAAATGTTGAATTTGTATTAAACAACTGTAATATTACATAATTAACCAATGTGAGGATGGATATAAAAATAGATGACAATGGGAAGGGGTATAATATAGAATAGAAGGGGAAAATTGAATTTGATTAAGATTAGAGAGGAGGATGAAGGGTAATATTGGTTTTTTAAAAAAATAGATAAGGAATAAATATGGCAAAAAAGGAAATATAGAAATTGTAAATTTAATTGAAATGACTAAACACTGTTTAAATTTGTGAACCGGCCAAATACTCTGTTCAAAGAAAATACATTGTATGTTTGTATGTGTGTTTCTAATTATTGCTATTTATTCATATTTGTTCTTTTTTATTCTTTAAAGTTTAACAATTCATTCTTTATTTTAATATCTTTATATTTGTTTGGGTTGCCTTTCTTCCATTTCATCTTTTTTATTGTACAACAATCTTTCTCCTCAAACCTACCACCTCTCTCTTTTCTTTCCTTCTTACTTTCTCTTCCTGCCCTTCTTCTCCTCCCTACTTCCTCTTCCTTTCTCCTTCTCCTCCTCTCTTCCTCCCTCTCTTACCCTCACTCCTACTCTAATTTCCCTTCCCTTCCTTCCTCCCTTCTCTTCCTTCCCTCTCTCTCCTTCCTTCTTCCATCTCTCTTCTCCTTCCTTCATCCTTCTCTATTGCTGTATCCTTTTGTGCATATGGACTACTCAGAGGGCTGAAAAAGTTATTTTTGACTGGTCCTTGCACTTTTGACCAGTCCTCGAACTTACAACTGTCCTTACATGTTATGTTTTTGCCCTATCTTGTCACCATAGTGAAGAGAAGCAGTTGTGAAATGAATGACACGGTTGTTAAGAATGCTACAATGGGCATAAATGATGACTGGTCATAAGTGCGAAGACTGGTCAAAAGTGTGAGGACCTGTCAGAAATGACTTTTTTCAGCCCTCTGAGTAGTCCCTATACACAGAGCCATGGCCACCTGGTCA